>NC_057730.1:19171942-19235521 GCF_004010195.1 Chiloscyllium plagiosum
AGCTTATCTCTCCACGCTTCAGGCTCACTGCCTTTATTCCTGATGAAGGGCTTTTGCCCAAAACGTCGATTTTGCTGCTCCTTGGATGCTGCCTGAACTGCTGTGCTCTTCCAGCACCACTAATCCAGAATACATTATGTAGGGAGCCTAATTATATCAACATTCTAGCTGCTCCTTGGATGCTGCCTGAACTGCTGTGCTCTTCCAGCACCACTAATCCAGAATACATTATGTAGGGAGCCTAATTATATCAACATTCTACCATCTACATAACATGATGTCATGCAGCAAATGAAATCCATTGGGAATGGGGAAGCTTTATATGTGAAGTCCTTCTGATAACTAAAGAGACAAATCTGTGAGCAGCATGTTCATGCAGAAGTCATAGAGTCAGGGTTTTACAATATGGAAAGAGGCCCTTCAGGTGTACCATGTGCACGCTGGTCATCAAGCAACTATTTATTCTAGTACCATTTTCCAGTACTTGGCCATAGCCTTGTATGCAATGCTGCTTCAAGTGATCATCTAAATACGTCATAGATCTTGTGATAATTCCTGCTTCTACCACCTTCTCAGACAGTGAGTTCCAAATACCCATCTTCCTTTCACACCCTTTAAGCCTGCTGATCTTTATCATAAATCTACGCCTCCTGGGTATTGACACTTTTTCTAAGAGGAAATCTTTCTTCCTATCTAGCTTATGTATGCCTCCCCTATAATTTTGTATAACTCAATTAGATCCCCGCTCCGCCTTCTCTGCTTTTAAAGAAAACAACCCCAGCCTATCAAGTCTCATAGCTGAAATATTCCAGCTTCGACAACATCCGGATGAACTTCCTTTGCAGGCACATCCTTCCTGCAGGAGGAAGCTCCTCTGTAATCATATTCTTCCTTATATTATGATGAACAGAACTGCACAGTACTTCAGCACTGGCCGAAGTGACATTTGTATAGGTTCAAACCCTCCCAGCCTTTGTATTTAATGTCTCGGCTAATGACGGCAAGTATCCCATATGCCTTCTTAACCATCTTATTCATCTGTCCTGTTGTCTTCAAGAATCTATAGACATGCACATCAAAGTCCCTCTGACCCTCTGTACTTCTCAGGATCCAACTATTCAACACGTACTTCCTTGCTTTCTTAGTCCTCCTGAAATGCAACACCTCACAATTTTCAGGATTAGATTCAGTTTGCGATTGTTTTGCCCATCTGACCAGTCTGTCTATATTACCTTGTAGTTTAAGGTTTTCCTCCTCACTATTTACCACACCACCAATATTTGTATCATTTGTAAGCCTATTGATCAAACCTTTTACCTTCATGTCTAGATCATTAATGTACAATATAAACAGCAAAAGACCCAGTACTGAACCCTATAGAAAGCCATTGGACACAGGCCTCCAATCAGAAAAATAACTTTCAACCATCCTCAAACCCTCAAGTCAATAAGGAGAAAGTGAGGACTGCAGATGCTGAACCTCAAATCAATAAGCCAACTTTGAATCCGTTTTCCAAGTCACCCTGGGTTCCATAGTGCCTTGCCTTCCTTACCAGTCTCCCATGAAAAGCCTTGTCAAAATCCTTTTCAAAGTCCATGTAAACTATATCCACTGTATTACCCTCATCCACATATCTGGTCACCTTCTTAAAAACCTCTCCATGACAAAGCCATGCTGGCTATGTGGATTAATCCTTACTTTTCTAACTAGAGGTTGATTTAGTCCCTTTGAATCTTTTCCAGTATCTTACCTCCCACAGGTAACATACTCACTGGGCTTTGGTTTATCCCTGACATTCTTCATGAATAATGATACCACATTATTCTTCCAATCCTCTGGCATCTCTCCTGTAATTGAAGCAGAATTTGAAAATTAACATCAGGGTCACTACAATCTCCTCCCTCACCTCCAGCCTTCGAAACATCTCAAAACAGCTAAAACATCCTACTTAGAGTCATAGAGATGTACAGCACAGAAACAGACCCTTCAGTCCAACTCATCCATGCCGACCAGATATCCTAACCTAATCTAGTCCCATATGCCAGCACTTAGCCCATATCCCTCTAAATCCTTCCTATTCATATACCCATCTAGATGCCTTTTAAATGTTGTAATTGTATAAGCCTCCATTACTTCCTCTGGCAGCTCATTCCATACACGCACCACCCTCTGCATCAAAGTGTTGCCCCTTAAGTCTCTTTTATATCTTTCCCCTCTCACCCTAAACCTCTGCCCTCTAATTCTGGACTCCTCCACCCCAGGGAAAAGACCTTGTCTATTTCTCCTATCCATGCTCCTCACGATTTTATAAACTTCTATAAGGTCACCCCTCAGCCTCTGATGCTCCAGGGAAAACAGCCTCAACCTATTCAGCCTCACCTAATAGTTCAAATCCTTGTAAATCTTTTCTGAATCCTTTCAAGTTTCACATCATCCTTCCAACAGGAAGGAGACCAGAATTGCACGCAATATTCCAACAGTGGCCTAACCAATATCCTGTACAGCCGCAATATGATCTCCCAATTCCTATACTCAATGCTCTGACCAATAAAGGAAAGTATACCAAATGCCTTCTTCTCTATCCTATCTATCTGCAACTCTACTTTCAAGGAACTATGAACCATGGTCTCTTTATTCAGCAACACTTCCCAGGACCTTACCATTAAGTGTATAAGTCCTGCTCTGATTTGCTTTTCCAAAATGCAGCACCTTGCTGTTATCTAAATTAAACTCCATCTGCCAATCCTCAGCCCATTGGCCCATCTGATCAAGATTCTGTTGTACTCTGAGGTAATCTTCTTCGCTATCCACTACACTTCCAATTTTGGTGTCATCTGCAAACTACTAACTATGTTCATATCCAAATCGTTTATATAAATGACAAAAAGTAGTGGCCTCAGCACTGACCCTTGTGGCACACCACTGGTCACATGGCTCCAGTCTGAAGAGCAACCTTCTACCATCACCCTCTGTCTCCTACCTTCGAGCCAGTTCAGTATCCAAGTGGCTGGTTGTTCCTGTATTCCATGAGATGTAACCTTGTTAATCAGTCTACCATGAGGAACCTTATCGAGTGCCTTACTGAACTCCATATAGATCACATCTATCACTCTTCCCTCATCAATCCTCTTTGTTACTTCTTCAAAAAACTTGATCGAGTTTGTGAGGCATGATTTTCCACGCACAAAGCCATGCTAACCATCCCTAATCAGTCCTTGCCTTTCCAAATACATGTATTGTCCCTCAGGATTTCCTCCACCAACTTGCCTACCACCGCTGTAAGGCTTACTGGTCTGTAGTTCCCTGGCTTTTCCTTACTACCTTTCTTAAATAGTGGCACCACGTTAGCCAACCTCTAGTCTTCCAGCACCTCACCTGTGACTATCGATGATACAAATATCTCAGCAATGGGCCCAGCAATCCCCTCCCTAGCTTCCCACAGAGTTCTAGAGTACACCTGATCAGGTCCTGGGGATTTATCCACTTTTATGCATTTCAAGTCACCCAGCATCTCTTTCTCTGTAATATGGACATTTTCCAAGATGTCACCTCCTGTTTTCCCACAGTCTATATTTTCCATGTTCTTCTCCACAGTAAACTCTGACGCAAAATACTTGTTTAGTACCTCCCCCATCTCCTTCAGGTCCAAACATAAGCTGCCTTGCTGATCTTTGAGGGGCCCTATTTTCTCCTTAGTTACCCTTTTGTCCTTAATATATTTATAAAAACCCTTTGGATTCTCCCTAACCCTATTTGCCAAAGCTATCGCTTGTCCCCTTTTTGCCCTTCTGATTTCTTGATTACAATTTGTTCAAGTGTATTTCTGTTCTCTTCATTGATTTCAATATCTATATTATTCTTCTCTGTTGTAAATACAGATGTGAAGTACTAATTTAAAACCTTTATCTTTCTCTTCTGGCTCCAACCATGGTTTGCCACTTATATCCCAACTGGGCCCCACTCTTCCTCTGGTTATCATTTTACCCATAGTGTATTTTTGAAAGTACTTTGAATTTTCCTTGGTTTTTCATGCCCCTTTTTCACTTTTCTAACCTTTTTTTTTAAGCAACCCTTTACACTTTCTAAACACTTACAGGGCTTCTAGTGTTCTGAGTCCTCAATATTTACCATAAGCTTCCCTTTTTTTCTCTTTTCCAATCCTGTACATTCCATGATACTGAGGATTCACTGGAATTTTTGGTCCCACTCTTCACTTTTACAAGAACACATTGGCCCTGCACTTTCACTATTTCTTTTGGAAAGCTTCCCGCTGCTGGTATATAGATTTTTAGCAAGTAGCTGCTCTGAGTTCACTTTGGTCAATCCATATTGAAACTGGCTTTTCCCCACATCAAAGCTTTTATTTTTGATCTATCTTTCTCCTTTCTTATGACTGCAAATGATACTGAGTTGTGATCACTATCTCTGAAATGCTATCCCACACACACTTCTATCACAGCCCAGCTTTGTTTCCTGCAATTAAAACTAGCACTGCCCCATCTCTTGCAGGACTTGCCACATGCTGAATTAAAAAGATCTCCTATACATTTGAAAAATTCACTCCTCTGTCATTCACATTTTGCCTATCCCACTTAATATTGAGGAAGTTGAAATCCAGTGCTATCCTTGCCCCATTATTTTACATTTCTCTAAAATTTGCCTGCATACTTATCCTATCTCTTTCTGGCGATGCATTCTCTTAAGTTGTTGTCAGGTGCCTTCATGGTTTGTTGTTTTTGATATTGGCATCTTGGTGCTACATGCTGGCCCATAAGTGACATGGCCATTTCATTTCCTTAATTGCCATTATAGTCACTGCATTACTCTCATCCACACATATAGTCAGCTCTTCAAAAAACTCAATCAAATGTGTCAGACATGGTCTCCTCCTGACAAAGTTATGCTTACTATCCTGGGTTAATCCTTGCCTCTCCAACTGGAGATTAATTCAATCCCTTCAAACCTTTTCACTCTCTGTCAAGACTAGTGTCTCTCAAGGGCAAAAATTAATGTTTAGAACTTTCATGTCATACTTGCAAACATCCTTGAAGCTGAGTTAATGATGTCTCCTACTGGTCTTCTGGCCCTGGCTACCTCATCAAACAGAAAATCCTTGAGTATACATCTGTCTTCCATCCTGCAAATGTGTCTGCTTGGGAAGTTGCCCCTGCTTGATGAATGCCAACATACTTGGAAGATTTGCCTTTGAGATGACTGCCACATTTTGTGATTTTGTCCTTTCACAAAATGCCTATAATATGGTACATCAACAAAGATGAAAGTTGTTGAGCTTCCTTTTGTGATAGCTGTAAGACATCCATGTTTCACAGACATACAAGAACAGTCTTGCTGATAATGCAGGCCTCAAATCAGCTTAATGTTGTACATACTCATTTCATGAGCTGGCTAAAAATGATAGTTCTTTCTGTGTAGAATATTAAGTTTTGCATCATGAGGGATTTTCTGTCACTGTGGACTTAAAATGGCAGAATTTGGGATGTATTTAAAGTGATCAAGTACTCTCTGTAAAGCAAATAGAATGCCTAAATGTGATAGAATTAATAAATGCACGTAATGTCTGTTTATTAAAATAATCTCAAGATATGTACACAAATAGCCTAATAGGTAAGTACATAGCCCAACATGATACTGAACTTTCTAGACTAAAAGCTCCTCAGTGTAAGTGAATTGTCTGCTGAGTATAGAACTTTGGGATTAATCATAGGACATCGATTTAAGGTGATTGCCTTTTGTTCTTGTTCTGTCCCCCTCCCCACCCATAACCTTGCCCCCTTCTTTATCTGCAACTCCCTACCCCCACTTCCATTCTTAAAGAAGGGTTAGACCCAAAATGTCAAACTTCTCCGCTTCCTGATGTTGCCTGGCTCATTGTGCTCTTCCAGCCTCCTGTTTATCTACTTTTGTTCTTGTGCCAATCTGAGGAAGTTTTTTTATATACTGGTTATGATTGAAATTATACTGCCTAAAAGGGCAATAAATGTAGATTCAGTCATGGTTTCAGAAAAGCAACTGGAGAGAAAGACTTTGCAAAGCTATGGGGAAAGGGAAGAGGAATGGCAGTAGCTAAACTGCTTTTTCAGAGAACCAGCGCAACCTGGATTGATGAAACATCCTCATTCTGTGCTATAATTTTCTATGATTCCATTCTAGAAATATTCATCAAGGGAACAAAATGATATCTTAACAGTTCACTTTAACTTCTCATTAAGTAACAGTCTAAAGGTTTACCACCCTCTTTATTCCTAGTGTTGTTTATTCCCAATAACTAACAACACCTAAATTTGGTTTTTGGAACCATGTTGCACTAAACAGTTCAAATTATAGTAGTAGATCCTGTCAGGATTTTACATCACACTACTGAGGGTGAATTAATTAACCGATTTTATCCAGCTGTTAAAAACAAACTCAATCCCTGACACAAGGATTTGGTTTAAACAATGATTATAAGCAAACTTGGTAACTGGTTTGGACATTCTGATCATCACAGTGGCTGGTATGTTATTCTGCATACAGATTCCACAATGCTCAAGAGGCTAGCTGATGGAAAAACTAAGATTTAGCACAATAACAGGTATAACATGAAATGTGGACGCTGGGTGTCAGATCATATAGTTGTATGATCAGGGATTAATGACTATCAGACTGGTTTCCTACCAATACTGAACTCCTCAAACTCCAAATGATGTCTCCTTAGTTTTATGTTCTTTCTATAATATTTGCCCCAATTTGCAGAAGACTTTACAACTGTTGCTTAATAATTATCTTATACAAAGTTATATGTACTACTTTATAGTTGTACATACTTTATATGTTCCTATTTCTTTCAAAAAAGATCAAACTTTCAAAAAGGTTCCCTTCATATTCAAGCCCCTGGATTTTCCTATTCATCTACATTTCTCCATGTCATTTTATTGAGTCTACACTACCAATTTTTGTTCTGCTCTTCCTCACAATCTTGAACATTAACTTGTATCCTCACCACTCCGTGTGCTCCTGAAGAGTTTTTCAATCCACCATGCTATTTACTATTACCCGTGCCTTTTGTATCGGGAGAGATGAGGGCATATTTGAGATGAACATTTAAAATTTAGAGAAGTAGAATTAGCTGTGCCAGAATGGATAGGCATAGGAACACATGATATTGTACCTTGGACCTCATTTATATGAGGCAAACAAACTGTAGGCACTTGCTGAGAATCACAGCAGCAAAGATTTTGATTGGGACTGCTGCAGTGCAGTGATTACAGTGACTCCAAAGGCAATAGTGTATAGATTTATGCAGTGCCAATGATTGCTGTGCTTTTTATCTGAATTTGGATCCTTTGTGTCTGCAGCTAAAACATCATTTTGAGATTTTAAAATACACAAGTCTGTAATTTCTCCTCATAGCTGTGCAAATGATCTTTGGATTAAGCTAACACTAACCAAAAATAAGAGTTGCGATCTTATTTTTGTGTTGTCTTCTTGTTTCCTCGTTTTATTTCTTCTGGCCCTTCCTGATCTGAATCCAAACAAATGGTTTACACATTTGCAGTTTTCAGAGATGGTTGCCTAAAACTGGCAGTATAACTGGTTGTTTGAGCATAAGTATCCTGGTCAAGCAAAGAAAGGTAAATAAACATGCTGAATGTAAAATCATTTGATGGGTATCATGAAATACTAGCAACACAGTCTCATTTTAAAAGGGTTGTATTCACCTGCATCTCATCTCCACTGTGCTTATGGCCTGTGGAGCCCTGAGGCATGGTACATTGGTGAGACCAAGCAGATACTACGACAACAAATGAAGGACACGGCACAACAATCGCCAGACAGGGATGTTCCCTCCCAGTTGGGGAACACTTCAGCAGTCAAGGCCTCAGGTCTTCGGGTGACCATCCTCCAAGGCAGACTGTGGGATACACAACAACACAAAGTTGCTGAGCAGAGGCTGATAGCTAAATTCAGTACCCATGAAGATGGCCTCAACCAGGATATGACTTGAAAGAAGTTCTGGGATTTACATATTAATTAATTAAAACCTGCAACCATTCTAATTGATTAAAGACTTAACAGCAATCTAGGTTTGTTCAATGCATCACTTTAGTTGTATGACGACTTGATTTTTTACGATAAATTCAGTGTCCAATGATCCTCCCCCACTAGCTACCCGACAAAGGAGCAGCTCGCCAAAAGCTTGTACTTTGAAATAAACCTATTGGACTATAACTTGGTGTTCTGTGATTTTTAACTTATGGTCCTTGGCAGATATGCTACACTGTGCCTCCCATATCACTAAACTTTCCATTTCCTCTATGTTGCTTTTGCACTCCAATGGCCAAAAAAGCAAAGGAATACAGGTGGGGCTATCATTAGAGCAAGTGAAAAGGATCCTTTAAAGCAATCTTTAGGTTTAATTCTGAAGACTTTCTCTGTTTATCACACCATGTGCCTAACCAATACTCGGAATCTGCCCATATTATTCATGTGAAATTGAGAGCTAAATGAATGAGAATTTGTTTACACACACCCAACTTCCCACTCTATTGAGCAAAGTTTCACACCATTCCTGAGAGTGAACCTCAAGCAAGTCAATGGTTCATATTGTGACTATCACTAAATTATTCAGGTGCAAACTAAATGTTTCAGGTGCAAAATCTCAAGAATTATTGCTGAATATCTAAATCAGATTATAAACCTTGCAGAAGATCCATAATTTAAAAACAGTTGCTAAAGGGTTGAGGCTTTGCAATGTGAATACAGGAAGTTAGGTAGGAAGTTAACAAGCAGAACCTCAAAGGTAGTAATGTTTAAATTACTCTTGGTACCATGTGCTAGTGAGTATAGGAATAAGAAGATAGGGCAGGTAAATCAGTGGCTGAGCAGAACGTAGAGTGGGGAAAGATTCTGATTTTTGGATCATTGGGATCTCTTCTGTGGCAAGAAAGACCTGTGAAATTTGTCCCTTTTAAACCTGAGCTGGAGGAAGAACCAACATCCTGGTAGAGAGAGTTCATAGTTCTATTCGGGTGTCTTTAAGCTACGAGAGAAGGGGAGGGGGAGGTAGGGGGATCCTAAGTAGTCATGAAAATAGAAAGATAAATGAGGATGGTTCTGAATTTTAAAACAGCAATGTAATTAGAAATGGCATACAACAGCACGTCTGAGAATGAGGTAACTGAAGAATTATTTATTTATTTATTTCAATGCAAGGGGCATAACAGGTCACATAGATGAACTTAAGCCATGTATGGGAGCGTGGGTCTGAGACATCTTAGCTATTACAGAAACATGGCTGAGGGAGACACAGGACTGGAAGTTCAGTGTTCTGAGTTTAGATACTACAGCAAGGATAGAAATGGAGGCAAGAGAAGAAGGAGAGTGGTGTTTATGATTAAGGAAAACATTTCTGCTGTACTTAAGATATTTCTGAAAGATCATCCAATCAAGTTATATAGGTGGAACTCAGAAATAAGAAGGGGATGATCACCTTGATAGGATAGTACTCTAGGTCCCCCAATAGTCAGTAGGAAATTGAGGAACAAATATGTAATGAAATCTCAGATATATGTAAGAATAATGGGGTTGTAATAGTTGGGGATTTTAACTTTCCAAATAGATTGGGACTGCCATAGCGTTAAGGGCTTAGATGGTGTGAATTTGCTAAATGTGTTCAAGAAACAAAATTGTTTATTAATATTAGGGAGGCAGTGGTTTAGTGGTATTATTGCTAGACTGTTAGTCCAGAGAGCCAGATAATGTTCTGGGGACCCGGGTTTGAATCCCACCCTGCAGATGGCGGAACTCGAATTCAATGTAAAATGTACAAAACATGCAGCCATTAGTGATGGTGGCAAACAGTTTAAAAAATGGGCGGCATGGTGGCTCAGTGGTTAGCACTGCTGCCTCACAGCACCAGGGTCCCAGGTTCGATTCCAGCCTCAGGCGACTGTGTGGAGTTTGCACATTCTCCCCGTGTCTGCGTGAGTTTCCTCCAGGTGCTCCGGTTTCCTCCCATAGTCCAAAGCTGTGCAGGTCAGGTGAATTGGCCATGCTAAATTGCCCATAGTGTTAGGTGCATTAGTCAGAGGGAAATGGGTCTGGGTGGGTTACTGTTCGGAGGGTGGGTGCAGACTTGTTGGGCCGAAGGGCCTGTTTCCACACTATAGGGAATCTAATCTAATTGGAGAAGGAGCAAAACTTGACCTTCTCTTAGGAAGTAAGGCAGAGCAAGTGACTGAAGTGTTAATAGGGGAGCACTTTGGGACCAGTGATCATGATTCTATCAGTTTTAAAATAGTTATGGAAAAGGATAGCCCTTGTATAAATGTTGTTTGGAGTAAGGTAAATGTTGATGGGAATAGACTGTTTGCAAGTAAAGGAATGACTGGCAAGTGGGAGGCTTCCAAAAGTGAGGTAACGAGAGTTCAGAGGGATTATGTTCCTATTAGAGTGAAGGATACGGCTGGAAAGTGTAGGGAACAGTGGTTGAATAAAGGTATTGAGGTTCTGGAAATAATTAGGAGTTGTATGTTAGATATAGACAACTGATATCAAGTGAATCTCTTGAACAGTATATAGGGTGTAGGAGCATTCTTAAAAGGGAAATCAGTAGAGCAAGAGGGGATATGAGGTAGCCTTAACAGATAAGTTTAAGGATAATCCAAAGAGATTCTACAAGTATATTAAAAGCAAACGAGCAACAAGGGAGAGAATAAGGCTCCTTAAAGCTCAACAAGGTCGTCTACGTATGGAACCACAAGAGATGGGAGAGATATTAAGCGAATATTACACTTCAATTTTGCATTACAAAAAGAAATGGAGACTAGGGAACCCAGGGAAATAAACATTCATATCATGAAAACAGTCCACATTACAGAAGAGGAGGTGCTGGAGGTCTTAAAAAACATCAAAGTGGATAAATCCTAAGACCTAATCAGTCTCAGGACACTCAGGGAAGTTAGGGAAGAAATTGCAAGACCCCTAGCAGAGTTATTTGTATCATTGACAGCCACGGGTGAGGTGCTGGAGGATTGGAATGTGGCTAATGTTGTACCTTTATTTAGGGAAGACTGTAAGGAGAAATCTAAACTGTGAGCCTGATACTGTTGATGGGTGAGTTATTGGAAGGGATTCTGAGAAATAGGATTTACATGCATTTGGAGAGGCAAGGACTGATTAGGAATAGTCATCATGGCTTTGTGCGAGGGAAATCATGTCTCACAAACATAATTGAGTTTTTTTGAGGATGTAATCAAAACGATTGTGGAGGACAGAGTGGTAAACATCATCTCCGTGGACTTTCGGAAAACCTTTGTCAAGGTTCCACATGGTAGACTAATTAGCAAGATTAGATCACATGGGATTCAGGGAGAGTTTGCCAATTGGGTACAAATTGGCTTGAAACTAGGAGACAGAGGCTGGTGGTGGAGGGTTTGTTTTTGGACTGGAGGAACGTGCCCAGCAGTGTTCCATAGGGATCAGTGCTTGTTCTACTTTTGTTTGTCATTTATATAGACGAGTTGTATGAGAATTAAGGACAGCTGGTTCGTAAGTTTACAGATTACACCAAAAGTGATGGTACAGTTGACAGTGAAGAAGGTTATCTAAGATTACAACAGGATCTTGATCTATTTAGCCAGTGGGCTGAAGAGTGGCAGATGGAGGTTAATTTGGATAAATGCGAGGTGTTGCATTTTGGGTAAAACAACAAGGACAGGACTTATACTGTTAATGATAGGGCCCTGCATACTGTTGTGGAACAGAGAGACCTCGGGTATCAGGTACATACTGTAGTTCCTTGAAAGTTGCATCACGGATAGCCAGGGTGGTTAAGAAGGCATTTAGCACATTTATCTTCATTGCTCAGACCACTAAGTATAGGAGTTGAGACATCATGTTGAGGTTGTACAGGCCACTTTTGGAGTACCATATACAGTTATTGTCAGAGAATTTAGCCCAATTAATCAGAAATCACAAACACACAGATCGGACTGAGAACTGACAAGGATTTATTTAACAAGCATTGATATCGTGGAAGAGACTTGACCCCGCTGAAACAGTTACTGACAAGCTGTTCAGAAGGAACCACAGCTTCTCCCTGAATAGTGGGAGTTTTATACCCTTACAACAATGAAGAGTGAGTTATGAGGCAATGGTGTGAGTTGTACAACAAAGAGAAATAAGGTTCATTCATTGAAAAGATTCAAGTGTCCGGTGTCTGACAATGAGTTTCTTAATTGACTCAGGAGATTCCGATCCTTGACTGGAGTAGGTATTAGTGGGTTTGATCCTGGTATCAATGTGTTCTTATTGTTGAGGGGGCAAGCGAAGTACCTTTGGTGCCTCCTTCTCTGGGTACCCTTTGTGAAGGCTTGACTCCTCGTGGGAACAACTGTACCCTAAGGGCATCAGAGGTGGCTGGGCTATTGTGGAATAGGAGGCTCATTATCAGTTAGTCTGAAGAAGTATATTCTCTTGGTCTGGAGCTGGCTGAGTCATGTCCAGAGGTATGTGTGAGGTCTGGGGCAGCTGGTTTGGCCAATTTGAGGCATTGTGGGTAGGCTTAGCGGCTAAGTGCAGACATTTTGTGTTGTCTGTTTTGTGGACAGGTGATGGGGAGGCTGGGACCCGTATTTTCTCCCACAGGAAAGATACCAGTGTTAACTTGGGAACAAATAAGGGAGAAGCAGAAGAGTACTGTCATGGATTGAAATTGGGAAAATGAATTTGGGAGCAGTGGGAAATGGTCAGGGCTCATTTGAGATGAAGAAGAAGGCCATTGTAAATTGAGAAACAGGGAACACACTTTTGTTCTAGAGGAATGGAGAAAGTTAACCATTTTAAGTAGAAAGCACTGGTGTGTTCTAATGGGACTGCCAAAAGAAGATTTGTGAACTGGAATGCGTGGTTGGGAAGACAGTGCCAGTATAAACTAAGTGAGAAGTTTAATATTTGAACTAGAAATAGGATTAATTATGAACAGTGTGACAATCTAATTTTGCAAGAAAGTGCTAATAAATATTTACAGCAACCCATAATGTCCCTCTAGAAATAAGGAAAACAACAACTATTTTAGCCACAAACTACTGTTCTAGTAATCCTGGTAATAATTCAACTCTGTTCGTCAGCCACATTCTGTAAGTTGAACCAACAAAATCCCGTAATTATGTTGGACATTTCTGTTTGCAATTATGCTAATTTTGAGTAGTGTCAAATGACATTTGGGTTCAACCATCAAATGTTGCTAATACTATGGAATTTCAGGAATAAACTCGAAAACAGTGAAGAAGGCATTTGGTATGCTTCCCTTAATTGGTCAGAGCATTGAGTATTGGAGTTGGAAGGTCATGTTGCAGCTGTGCAGGACATTGGTTAGGCCACTTTCGTTGAAAGGGTTAAGAAAGATTTACAAGGATGTTGCCAGGTTTGGAGAGCTTAAGCTATAGGGAGAGGCTGAGTGGGCTGGGGCTGCTTTCCCTAGAGCATAGGAGGCTGAGGGGTGACCTTATAGAGATTTATAAAATCATGAGGGGCCTGGATAGGGTAAGTAGACAAGGTCTTTTCCCTATAATGTGGGGGATTCCAGACTAGAGGGTATAGGTTTAGGGTAAGAGTGGAAAGATAGAAAAGACACCTAAGGGGCAATTTTTTCACACAGAGGGTGATGTATGTCTGGAATGAGCTGCCAGAGGAAGTGGTGGAGGACAGTACAAATACTACATTTAAAAGGCATCTCGATGGGTATATGAATAGAAAGATTTAGAGGGATATGGGCCAAGTGCTGGCAAATAGGACTAGATTGGATTGGGATATCTGGTTGGCATGGACAAGTTGGACAGAAGGGTCTGTTTCTATGCTGTATATCTCTATGACTCTATAAAAGCCTAAGTGATGATCTTACCTGCTTCAGAGTGGTGCTATATTACCATAACAAGGTAATCACTGTGTCACAAACTAAGGTGTGTGATAAGAATGCGGCACGGTGGCACAGTGGTTAGCACTGCTGCCTCACAGCGCCAGACACCCGGGTTCAATTCCCGCCTTAGGCGACTGACTGTGTGGAGTTTGCATGTTCTCCCCGTGTCTGCGTGGGTTTCCTCCGGGTGCTCCGGTTTCCTCCCACAGTCCAAAGATGTGCAGGTCAGGTGAATTGGCCATGCTAAATTGCCTGTAGTGTTAGGTAAGGGGTAAATGTAGGGGTATGGGTGGGTTGCGCTTCGGCGGGTCGGTGTGGACTTGTTGGGCCGAAGGGCCTGTTTCCACACTGTAAGTAATCTAAATCTAATTCAATGCACTTTTTCTGGGATGAACAGGAACCAATTAGGCTCACCATTCCTTCTCATCTTCAACCCTAACTCATCCTCCTTCCTCATTTTTGGTAGAATCACAAGATCAGTTTGTAGGATAAATTCTAGATATTTTTCATCAACCTGTTCAGATGTGTTTTAACATGATGTGTTGAACCTGGTCACCACAAGAGCTCCAAGAACAAGTTGTAAACTACTTATCATCATGTCATCAACATACTCTGGCTAAGTAGGGGGTGTGGTTGTTATGCCTAGAATTGAGTAGACCATTGGTGCCAGAGACATGCAACTGGAAACCACCTGCTGTGGCCGCTCAGATTAAACTGAATCAATGATTGTAAGACGCCAATTGCAAAGCCCTGTTAATTTAGCATATTCACTAATGTAGCCTCCTGTCTGAGTGCAAAATAAGTCGAACGGGAAACGGATAAGAGGGAAACTTCCAACTCGAGGATACTATTCTGTCAGACAACGGATGCCAGTATTTGCAAACTAGCAGTTTGGGTTGCATTGATTGAAAGGGGCTCGTAAGTTATCTACTCCGAATCATCTTTAGTTGACAAAGCATACATGTGAATATTCTTGTCTGGAATTAAATGACGGCAATTATATACGTTAAAGGGAAGTACGAAGAGCTCGTGCAATTGTGTGGGACGTAAATATAGAGGCACAGCGAATGCTGGAGCCCGTCAAGTCTGATCAATTTGGTTTTCATGTTCACTTACATGGCCGTTATGGTCAAGGCTGGGTTAAGCTGAGCTATGTATTGACCAGAAGACTGGATCGTTCCCGGGAATCCTATTCGGCAATGTGACATTGGATAGGTTCTCCCAGGCTGGAATTTCCTTCCAAAGCAGAAAGAAAAGCCAGCAGAGAGGCAAGCTACCTAATCAGAAGATAACCCTGATGCAAGACCTAAAAAAAGAAGCAGCGTTCGCACAGCTTGGGATAAACGTGTACGTTGCATCATATAAAAAAGTCCTGCTGAAACAGGGATGTCATCAACCAGATTAGAGAGAGACAGCAGATCCTGGCTCCTCTCTCTCTCTCTCTCCAATCTGTCGAGAAAATTGCGAGAGATTCGAAAGTCTTGTAGTTGCATCATCGTGCCTTAGATTTAGCACTAAATGTACCCATTCGTTGTTTTGCCTATGCCAACATTTTCAAAGAGTTGCAAATTTCCTGCATTGGCATTTTGCAGACTCTGTACTTAACGACCTTTTTTTAATGTAGTGAAAACTAAATTTGCATTTATATTTCTTTCTTGATCTCTCGAGATACCAAACTGCAGCAAAGAAACAGTTGCACTCATGTAACACTTTTCACAACTATTATAGTCTCTACGTGCTTTACAGCCAATGAATGAACTATTAAAGTATAGTCACAATTGTAGAGATTTTCTGATCACCCTGTTTAGAGATGATCTGACACAACTCTGGAGCAGGTCTCCTGGTTCAGAAGTATGGATGCTAACATTGTGTCACAGGAGCCCCTGGTCACATTTGTAATCTTGGAGCTGGAGTGGCAGGCTGGGTAGTTTTCCTGTCACTCGGGAAACTATGTTCAAGCACCATTCCAGGACTTCTTGGCTGTGAAAGAAACCAGTCAGTGGTATAGGCACGCCAGCATACATCGGTCCTGGTCTCAGCCTAGATAAATGGAGAGAAGGTTGGCAACTGGAAGGCTGTAAAATCACACCACGTCCAGAAGTAATGTTTGATGTGGAGGTGATCAATATACTCCATAGAGTGCCAATTAAGAAAAATTTGCAATACTGCGTAGGGTTCTAGGACTAATTAGACAATACCCTTATAAGAGTCAAGATTAGAGTGGTGCTGGAAAAGCATAGCAGGTCAGACAGCATCCGAGGAGCAGGAAAATTGACGTTTCGGGCAAAAGCCCTTCATCAGGAATACTTTTATAATGCATGCACAAACCAATTGTCCAAATTGACTCACTTTTTATTAGAGTTTATTGAGGAAATAAGAAGACAAATAAAGGGGACGCAGCAGATGTGGCATACCGTTCTTAGATTTCCAAAAGACATTTGATAAGATGGCTCATCAAATGTTACTACATAAAATAAGAATGCATGGTGTAAGGGGTAACATATTAGCATGAAGAAAGTTTTAGTTAGCTAATGGGGACGTTGAGTAGAAATAAATGTTTTTTTTCAGGTTAGTAAGCTGTAAATAGTGCAGTGTTACAAGGATCAGTGCTTGTACATCAACTATTTACAATCTATATCAGTGACTTGAATGGGAAGATTAAATGAATGAAAGCTATGTCTTTTGCTGAAGATACCGAGGTAAGTAATAAATTACGTTGTTCAGAGGAGGTGAAGAATCAATGCTTCATGTCCCACGATACTATGCCAGTCATGATGCAAATATTTTATTTCACTATTCTTTTCATTGAGCTCCAGACACATTGAATGTTATTAGAATTATATTTTATGTCATTGCATTTTATAAGTTTACCTGTTTTTTTAAGTAATAAGCTGGAATAATTTATTTCAATAAGTCAGAATGGACTGAGGAGAGCCAGGAAGGGGCACGAAACAGGCTTGGCAAGAAGGATTGGGGAGAACCCAAAGGCATTTCACTCGTATGTGAGGAATAAGAGAATGATCAGGGAGAAGGTAGGGCCGATAAGGGATAGTGGAGGGAACTTGTGCATGGAGTCTGAGCAGATAGGGGAAGCCCTAAATTAGTTTTTGCTTCGGTTTTCATCAAGGAAAGAGCACTTGTTGTAAATGAAAACTTAGAGGAGCTGGGATACAGTCTTGACCAGATCAAGATTGATGAAATTGATGTGCTAGAAATTTTGGAAAGTATTAAGACTGATAAGTCCCCAGAGCCAGACCAGATTAATCCTAGGCTGCTCCGGGAAGTGAGAAAGAAGGTTGCTAAGCCACTGGTGAGGATATTTGCCTCCTCCCTCTCCACAAGAGTCATACCTGAGGATTGGAAGGAGGTAAATGTTGTTCCTTTTTTCAAGAAGGGTAATAGAGAAATCCCTGGCAATTACAGACCGGTCAGTCCCACATCTGTGGTCAGCAAAGTTTTGGAAAGACTTCTGAGGGATAGGATTTATGACTATTTGGCAAAGCATAGTGTGCTTAAAGGCAGTCAGCATGGCTTTGTGAGGGGCAGATCATGCCTCACAAATCTTATTGAGTTCTTTGAGGAGGTGCCAAGACAGGTCAATGAAGGTCGAGCAGTGGATGTGGTGTATGTGGACTTCAGAAAGGCATTTGATAAGGTTCCCCATGGTAGGCTCATTCATAAAGTCAGAAAGTATGGGATACAGGGAGATTTGGCTATCTGGATTCAGAATTGGCTGGCTGACAGAAGGCAGAGAGTGTTGTAGATGGAAAGTATTCTGCCTGGAGGTCAGTGTTGAGTGGGGTCCCGCAGGGCTCTGTTCTTGGGCCTGTGCTCTTTGTAGTTTTTGAGGAGGTTGATGGGTGGGTTAGTAAATTTGCAGATGACACAAAGGTTGGAGGTGTCGTTGATCGTATAGAGGGCTACTGCGACATAGACAGGATGCAGAGCTGGGCTGAGAAATGGGAGATGGTGTTCAACCTGGATAAATGCGAAGTGATGCATTTTGGAAGGTCGAACTCGAATGCTGAATATAGGATTAAAGACAGGATTCTTGGCAGTGTGGAGGAACAGAGGGATCTGGGTGTGAAAGTACATAGATCCCTCAAAGTTGCCACCCAAGTAGATAAGGTTGTTAAGAAAGCAAATGGTGTTTTGGCTTTCATTAACAGGGGTATCGAGTTTAAGAGCTGAGAAGTTTTGCTGCAGCTCTACAAGTTCCTGGTGAGACCTCACTTGGAATATTGTGTCCAGTTCTGGTCGTCCTACTATAGGAAAGATACAGAGGCTTTGGAGAGGGTGCAAAGAAGGTTTACCAGGATGCTGCCTGGACTGGAGAGCTTGCCTTATGAAGAAAGGTTGAATAAGCTTGGACTTTTCTCTCTGGAGCGAAGAAGGAAGAGAGGAGACCTGATCGAGGTGTACAAAATAATGAGTGGTAAAGATAAAGTCAATAGCCAGAGACTTTTCCCCAGGGCGGGATTGACTGGTACAAGGAGTCATAGTTTGAAGATATTAGGAGGAAGGTATAAAGGAGATGTCAGAGGTAGGTTCTTTACGCAGAGAGTTGTGGTGATGGAAGCAGAGTCATTGGGGACATTTAAGTGACAGTTAGACATGCACATGGATAGCAGTGAGTTGAGGGGTGCGTAGGTTAAGTTACTATATTTTACATTAGGATTAAACCTCAGCACATCTTGGGCCATACTATTTTATATTTTTCTATGTTCTAAATCATTCCAACCTATGGTTGACAGCTTCATTCAATCAAGATCATAATGGTAGCGAACATTTGAAATCCAAGACGGTGGTCAGTACCACATAGCTTCTGATGTTACTTGACAACAATTTTCCTGACTTCTAGTTTTTTTGTTTAAGTTTTTTCAGTCGTAGAATATGACTGTCTCTAGTGGGTCAGCATTTATTCCCAGCACTAGTTGGTCTTGAAAAGGTGACAGTGAGGTGCTTTCTTGAACCACTGCAATCCATTTTATACAGCCATCTGTGCAATGCTGTCAGAGAGTTCCAAGATTTTAACCCAGGGTCCCTGAAGGAATGGCGAGATATTTCCATGTCAGGATGGTGAGTGGCGAGGAGGAGAATTTGCAGGTGATGGTGATTGTGTATCTACTACCTTTTTGTGTGGTAGGTTATGGGTTTGGAAGGTGCTGCCTAAGGAGCCTTGGAGAAGTTCTGAGGATGTGGTACCAATCAAGCAAGCTGCTTTATCTTGGATGGTCTCAATGTTCTTGAAAGTTGTTGGTGCTGCAATCATCCAGGCAAGTGGCAAACATTCCATAACAGTCCTGACTTGTGTCTTGTATATGGTGGACAGACATTAGGGAGTCAGGAGGCAAGTTACTCACTGCAAGATTCTTAACCTCTGAACTGCTATTGTAGCCACAAAATATATATCTAATTCAGTTTCAGGTCAACCGTAACCCCCCAGAATGTTGATAGTAGGGAATTCAGTGATGGTAATGCCATTTGAATGTCAAAGTGCGATGGTTACATTCTCTCTTGTTGGGAAATGGACATTGCATGGCACTTTTCAGTTACTTGTCACTTGTCAGACCAAGCCAGGATTCATCCAGATCTTGCTGCACTCAGACATGAATTGTTTCAGTATCTGAGGAATTGCAAATGGTGCTGAACATTGTACAATCATGAGCATACATTCCCATTTCAAACCTTATGATGGAGGCAAGATCATTGAAGCAGCTGAAGATGGTTGGGCCTAGGCCACTACCCTAACTAACTCCTGCAGTGATGTCCTTGAACTGAGATGACAGACTTCCAACAACCACACTAGTATGACCCTAACCAGTGAAGAGTTTTTTGCCCCTAATTTTCATCAGCTCTAACTTTGCTGTGCTTCTGTCAAATGATTTCAAAAGTAGTCACTCTCACCTCATCCCACACCCTGGAATTCTCACAAATATAAGGAGCAGGAGTAAGTCATGTGGCCCTTCAAGCCTGCTCAGCCATTCAATATGATCACAGCTAATCTTCCGACTCAGAATGCTGCTCCTGCTTGCTCCTGATTCCCTTTGATCTCTTTAACCCTAAGAACTACATCTAACTCTTTCATGAAAATATTCAATGTTTTGACCTCAACCATTTTCCAAGGAAGAGAGTTCCACAGGCCTAAAGCCCTCTGGGTGAAGTAACCTCTCCTCTTCCCAATCCTGAATGGCCTACCTCTTACGATATGACCCCAGATTTTGTACACCTTGGTCATCATTCCTGCATTTACTCTGTCTAGTCCTGTTAGAATTTTATAGGTTTCTAT
Organism: Chiloscyllium plagiosum; assembly: GCF_004010195.1. Lineage (NCBI taxonomy): Eukaryota > Metazoa > Chordata > Chondrichthyes > Orectolobiformes > Hemiscylliidae > Chiloscyllium > Chiloscyllium plagiosum. The sequence continues at coordinate 19,192,150 of NC_057730.1, forward strand.
GAGAAACATTCTTCTCAATTCCAGTGAATATAGTCCTAACTGATCCAGACCATCTTCATACATCAGTCCTGTCATCCCAGAAATCAGTCTGTTAAGCCTTTGTTGCACTCCCTCTTTAACCAGAACATCCTTCCTCTGTTAAGGAGGCCAAAATGCATTCCTGGAATTTTTCCTGTGTTTAAACCAAGACTGGAATGAGATTAGGAGATTAGTGGTCCTGTCAAAGCCCAAACTGAGTATCAAAGAGCAAGTTACTGCTAAACTAGTGCTATTTGATAGCACTATTGATGACACCTTCCATTACTTGACTGATGCTCAAGATTAGACTGATAGGACAGTAATTGAGTTTATCCTTTTTTTGTGTACAAGACATATCTGGACCACTCTCCAGACAGTCAGGGAGATGCCAGCCTGATTGGAAAAGCTTGACTGGAGGTTTGACAAGTTCTGGAGCACACATCTTCAGTAATATTGCCAGTCTGGTGTCAGGGCCCATTTGCAGTATCCAGTTCCTCCAGTTTCTTTACTGATAACATAATATTGTTAGCTGGAGACTGGCATCTGTAATAATAGGACCTCCAAAGGAGACTGAAATGGATCATGCACTTGGTACTTCTGGCTGAAGATTGTTGCAGATGCTTCAGCCTTATTTTTTGCACTGATGTGTTGGGCTCTCTCCCCCCACCCCCTTCAAGAGTGCCATATTTGCAGAGCCTCCTTCTCTGTGAGTTGTTTAACTGTGCACCCCCATTCACAACTGAGTGTGACAGGACTTCAGACTGTAGTTGGCTTATTTGTGGATGACACAAAACTAGGAGGGATTGTGTGTTATGATGCAGAGAGGCTTGAATGGGATTTGGACAGGCTGAATGAGTGGACAAGAACATAATTGTTGGGAGTATAATGTGAATAAGTGTGAAGTTATCCACTTTTGTACAAGGAATGGAGGTGTCAAAGGAAGATTACACTTTCCATAGAGGGAGTTCAGCTGAGGTTCACCTAAAGCATTCCTGATATGGTGGAACTGTCCTATGAGGAAAGATTGAAGACACTAGCCCTGTATACCCTGCACATCACAGAATGATAAATCACCAATTGTGTCACTGCCAGTCTTTAATGAAATACAGAGTGACATATCCCAGACAGGTATCTCTCACAGGATGCTTTGTTTTCTACATTATAACAGTAACTACAGTTCAGATGTGCTTCATTGCTGCAATGCGCTTGGGGCGGGCATCTTGAGGACTATAGAAGGCGCTATAGACATTTCAGATTTTTTTCAACCATAGGATGAGATGTCACCATTTTTTAAAACAAATAAATATGGAATCCGTAGTTAGAAGACTAGCCATCTTTCTTCTTATCTGCCTGTAGTTTGAATATACCTTACTTTCAGAAATCATCACGTCCCTAACTGTTTCTTGGGTTGTATATATGGGCACTGAATCGGTTTCAACGACAACAACCCACAGGACAGGCATGCAAGATGAGCGTTTTTAGGAATTTTAGTCCAACTCTTTTACATTTAGTACCATTAGTCATGTTGAGATAACATATCCATATGCGAATATTTTGTTGAATCAATTTAAATGCTAATATCAGGTCTTGGGAGCAGTGTTATTAAATTCCCGGTATCTCGCCAGCTGCCCAAACCATATATAGATTCACACAGGCAGTCTAAATGGAGACGACGTGCATCTGAAATTTTATTGTGGGAGTTTTGTGAAAACGATCCGGCGGAATGAATATCACGTTTATTGAAGGGAGTTTTGAAGATGTTTATTTTATTTTTTGCTGAGCTTTGTTTTCGCAAATATTTTGTTGCTGTTGTTAGCACCTTAAAAGGAACTGTCAACCGCTCCATGAATTATAGGCATGTCCTAAATTTGTCAATGAAGCGAGCGATCAGGTCTCATACTAAACTGATCCCCTGTGCGCCAACTGACCGATCTGAGTTCTTTAGGAACCAAATATTGGGGGAGGAAAGCGGTGCACCAAGTTTGTTAAAAAGTGTAGAATTAGACCTCGGTTTCCTACCATCTGATAGCAATGATAGTAACCCATCCTCTGGTCGTGTCATCTCAATTTAAAAACTTGTTACTTCCAGTAACTTGTATCTTGTTACCATCGGCCTCCTCAGTTTTCTGTTAGTTGAAGCAAATCTGATCAAATAAAAGTCAGCCCGGCCGGTGTCACGCAATGCTCGTTATTGCATACCAAGGCAATCCTCCCTTCACCCAGATATAAATAGAATGAGTTTGATCAAGCAAATTTGATAACGGTCTTCAGCTCCACCCACCTGGCACAACAAAATTTACAGGATTTACCCCGCAATCCGTGTGTGCCAGTTTGGAAAGTGCAACAAGGCGTATTAAGAGTCGAGAATATTAGTTAACTGATTACATGAAGGCACTAACCTTTGCAGGGGATGATTAGTTAGTTTATCTCGAATTAATGTCATCTAGTGCACTGGACTCTCGGACAGCTGCCGACCTTTCGTCTGAACGTATATTGGTGGTGTTAACACATGCCGACTGACCGACACAGTCTGATATAATGAACGGAGTGCATTTTCATGTCAACTTTCTGCAGGTTTTAGATGCATATAAATTATATATTGGAAAGTCAGCTATTGCCAGTCTTTTAACTTCGTGCATCTTTGTAACGTGCAGCGTAATTCTGGAACAACGCAGACAATGAAAACTATGGATTTCCCCACACACTGCTTTATGCCAAACTCCTGAGCTCCAGCCCGGGCACGCACTCCACTTCTACAAAGCCCGCCGTTTCGACAATTCCATTCCTAAACTAAATACATACTGGGCAGCAAGTGGAACAGGCAGTTGCTTCGCGCACCCTATGTTTTATCTCGGGTATTCAGTAAAAATAAATTAACAATAAATAACATGAACCGTTTGCATGGAATTATTTTTTTCTCTGCGAGCTCCCTAACGGACAAATGTTGGGTCTGTTTGCTACAGTATCCACTATTCAAGGGAATGCGGCAATTAAAGATTTGAAAATCTTCTGCAACTTTTAATCGACTCTAAGTGTATTTTTAAGACTATGGATTTAGGGCTTAAGTTTCATGGCCTCTAATTATCTGCTACAATTTGTTAATGCGTTCGTGATTCTAATAATCAGCTTAATGATTTTGCAACATGTACTTCATGGTTTACAGCAATGTGTTTTTTCAACCCTCCCTACAAAACCTGACCTCTCGATGACTGTGATAGCGCCGGCAGCCCAAATTCTCCTTGTACGGGCTAACTTCAGACCACAAAGCGACTGCAATAATTATCACTTATGTGAAAGCTTGGACGGACGCTATATGGTTTCAGGATCCCAGCTGTGATTACACGGATTTAACTGGCTCCGCACATTCTTGCACTATTTCAGACTGTCCCTGAATTAAATGCTTTCAGCCACCTGATCAAATTGCGTGCTTCTCTTCCGTATTGATCAAAACACATACTGTACTGTGATTTGTGTTTGCACATTAATCCTCCATTAAACCGATCATAGAATGTTAAGTAATTAATAAGTAAAGTACTCCTTTAATGATGTGATTTTTTCCCAATTGCCAAATCAACATCTCCCAGAAAGTGAACAATTAAAACTGTGGAACTTGTGTTGTCAGAAACTTAAAAGATATGTCAAATGTTATATTTCATAATGTATCCTTTCAGATTTTTTTCTCTTTTCTCTTTTTTTACTCTAATCCTTCTAATCTTCTGCCTAAACTTCATATTGTACCTGATTTGACATTGAATACACTCAAATTCATCCTCCTAGGCCATTCCTCTTCTTAGTCCTGAACCTTTAAATCGTAATTGATTGAGGAGATACCTTGTCCTGTTTCACCAAGGACTCAGATGTCTTGTTGCCATCGTTGCACAATTATAAACACGTCCTCCTGATGGTTTTGTGGAAAACTAATCTTAAATCCAATAAACAGGGAACATCTGAAATGTCTACTTTAATAATATATGACCCTTTGATGCACATAAAAGTAAGTTTCATGAGTGGCAGCATCTGTGGAGAGAAAACAGAGTTAATATCATCGGTCCAGTGTCTTTCTTTTACAATCAGATCTGAATGGGTTGGAACACTTGAGTCAAGAACTCTTGCTGCAATAGCATCGGGCTTTGGTGAGACCCCCATTGGGTATTATATATAGGTTCTGGTTCCTCCTTTAAAGAAGGATATTCTTGCCGTAGAGATGTTGAACAAAAGTTACCTTGATTGATTGCTGGAGTCAGCAGTGTGACCTAAGAGGGAAGAGCAGTAGAAATGTTCTATTTTGATGATGGACTTGTGAAATATAGTTACTGCTGTAATGTAAGATCAGTAGCAGCAGGTAATTTGCTCACCCAATATTCTCATGCGTATCAATGTAGTATTGATAAGATTTTTGTGTGGTGATGTTTATTGAGGAATAAATATTGGTCAGGACATGGGATAAATTTCCCTGCTCTTCCTTGATACAGTGCCATCTGCCTGAGAGGACAGATCAGGCCTCATTTTAGCATCTCATCTGAAAGATTGCACCTCACTACTGCTCTGGAGTGTCAGGCTGATATTTATGATCGAGACCAGAGTAGGACTTGAACCTTTGTTTTCTGAGTCAGGTGAGTCAATGACTGACATGCCAAGGGATTGGGTAAGCAAGTAGAGTTGAGAATGATGAACTATGATCTAATTAAATAACATGGCAGGCTTCTGGCCATATGGCTAAGTCCTGCTTGTGTTTCTTATGTTCTTATGAAAGGCCTCTGGAAGAAGTTTTTCTGCAATTGGGAAGTGGTGATTATGCAGTTACTTAGCAAGGACATTGTCACTAATTGAGAAGAAGCTTCTGTTTTTTGAAATTTTATTCCTTATTTTAAGGAATGCTTTGGAGCTGGTACAGAGGAGGTGCACTAATTTGATTTCTGGAATTAACAGATTATGATGGAAAATTGGACATGTTTGGCTGGTTTTCGCTGGAGTTTAGAAGAGTGAGGAGTGACCTGATTGAAGTTATAGGGTACAGAATGGCCTTGACAAGGTGGACATGAAAATGATGTTTGCTGTTGTGGATAAGTCAAGAACTAAAAGGTATTGTTTTAAATTTAAGCTTATCCCTTTTAAAACAGAGACAAGAATATTCCCTCTGAGGGTTGTGTGACTTTGGAACTATGCTTCAGAAAGTGGTACAAGCAGAATCGTTAAAACTTTCAGTTGTGGCAGTACATACATTTCTGTTTGGCAAGGGAATGAAAAGTTATTAGGAATAAATGGAAATGTGAAATTTGAAATACAAACAGATTAACCATCATCTACTTCTGCTGACAATTCATATGCTTGTTTGTATGCCACGGAATACTAGAATTTGACCAGTCTCCTTTCTTTAAGAATATATTACTCTGTTAAGACCAAGAGTATTGGAATAGACACACGGCACTGGCACATGGATCTGTTTCTGTTGAGGGATAGCAACTTTGTACAGCACATTATAAGGGAGTTCAGGGCTTTTTGGGACATCAATTGGGGTGCAGCCAGTAATCCCTCAGTGATTTGAGAGACCACTAAGGCGTATTTAAGGTGTCTGATTATTTCATACTCAACCATGAGAAAGAGGCAGAGAGGGCAGCAGCAGCAGATGTTTGAGGCCTGGCTGAAGGCAGCTGAGTCAGCATATTATAACAGAGCTTCTGTGGTTAACTTACAACGGGTCACGACTCTCCGCGCTGCTCTGGACTCAGTGCTTACACAAGCGGCAAAGAGAAGGGTCTTCTTTGCAAAGCAAAGGCTGTTTGAATATGGGGTTAAGCCTGGCTTACCTGGCTAGGAAGAAAAGTGCACCGCAGTCCATTGTGTCTATTAGGGAGAGAACTGGCAACATTACTGGTGAGCTGAAAAAGATTAATGCCAGATTTTGGGAATTCTATGCAGAGTTATACCAGTCGGAGGGCTGTGGGGATAGAGCAGTGAAAATGGAATCCTTTTTGAAAACCTGGACCTCCCCAGTATAAACGCAAATCAGGCCTCCCTTTTCAATGCACCTCTGACAATACAGGAGGCGCAAGAGGCGGGAAGGCAGCACCAAGGTGGCAAGATACCTAGTCCAGAGAGGTTGCTGAGTACGTTTTACAAGGAGTTTATACACATGTTAGCTGAATCACTTCTGGAGATGTATAGTCATTTGTATAGCCAGGACTGCCTTCGACCCTCTCTTAGGGAGGCCAATCTCTCCCTTATTTTAAAGAAAGGGAAAGACCCAGAGCCGCCCTGTTGTCATACATGGGTGTCTGGATGTGTAAAGCCTTGAGGTCAATGTGGTTTGATGTTGAGGCCTCACAGGCGAGATGTCCCCTCATCTCATTATTGAATGTAGACTTCAAAATTTTATCAAAGGTGCTGGCTCTGAGATTGGAAAAGGTATTGCCCGTTATTATCAAAGAGGACCAGACTGGTTTTATCAAGGTCCGCAGCTCTTCCAATAATATCAGGAAGGTATTGAAGAGAGTGCAAGTATATCAGCAGAGATTGATACCAGGATTAGTGGTCTCCCTGAATGCAGAAAAGGCTTTTGATCGGGTGGAATGGCTGTATGTCTTTGATGTTCCAGATCGCCAGGTGGGTGGCAGTGTTATATAGTGTTATATAGTGTTATAAGGTGGCGGTTATCACACATGGTGTCAAATCGAGCAATTTTCGTGTTCGACGGGGTGTCCTCTCTCGCCACTGCTATTTACCTTGGTAATTGAGCCGTTGATGGAGGCCATCTGAAAGGACCCTGAAATAGAAGCACCCAACGTGGGAATTGGGGAACACAAAATTACTCTTTATGCAGATGACGTCCTTCTGTTTCTGGCTAACCTTGAAAAGTCCATGCCCCAGCTAATACAAAAAATTAAATTATTCGGCAGTTTTTTGGGATACAGGATAAATTTTGCAAAGTCAGATGTCATACCTGTGGGGGAATTGGTGGAAGTACCAAAGTTAGAGGAAGGAATGCAGTTTCCTTTTAGGTAGTCACAGAAAGGTTTTCTCTACCTGGGCATTTTTATTACTTCTACCTTCTAACAGCTGTACGGAACTAACTTTGTAGAATTATTTGAGAGAATAAAGCAGGACTTGCAGTGGTGGGAATGGCTACACATATCATGGTTAGGCTGTATAGCCTTGATTAAAATGAATGTTCCTCCTTGGCTATTATATCCTATGAGGATGCTCCTGTTGTTGTTATCCAGACAGGTGCTGCTGAGGTTTGCCGGTTGGCTTGGATACTTTATTTGTTGCCACGGTCACCCCCTAGTTAAATTTACCAAACTACTGCTTCCACAGGATATGGGGGGGTGGGTGGACTGATCCCAGATCTGAAGAGACACCAAATAGGTACCTTGCTGTCATATGTGCGTGACTGGGTGTGTAAGGATTTGAGATCGATAATGGCTTGATTTTGAGACCTCGCAGGCGAGATTTCCCCTCACTAACTTATTGTTTATGGACAAGATGATATCTGGGGCTGAGTGCTGTGAGAGCCCAATTACCTTAAATAGGTAAAAGAGGATAATGAGACAGGGTGAGGGCAACTTGCTTAAGACCTTGCCGTTCACCCCATTAGTGGGAGCCCCAGGATTTAGACCAGGGTCAATGGACTCCAGCTTTAGAGCATGGGAGGGTAAGGGAATCTCCCGTTTGGGAGATTTATTCGATGGAGTGGTCTTGGTGTATTTCAATCAATTAAGTCAGAAATACGGGATTCCTAATAGAGATCGTTTCAAATACTTTCAGGCTAGAGATTATTTACAGAAGAAGACCATGCTCTTGGCTCATCACTACAAGTTGGATACAGAGAGGAGACTGATCCGATATAGGGTCGTCTCTCAGTTAGTATCATATACCACCTGCAGAGAGGGAGTAACTTGAGGGATATGGAGAGACGCCATGTGATCTGGAATCAGGAGTTAGGAGAAGAAATCTCATCGGAAACCTGGGAGGATATATGTGGGAATGTAAAGAAAATTTCAATATGCAGTAAAGCACAAACTATGCAATTGAAGATCCTTGCTTAAAAATGTGTTGCTGGAAAAGCTTATGCCCAAAACGTCGATTCTCCTGTTCCTTTGATGCTTCCTGACCTGCTGCGCTTTTCCAGCAACACATTTTTAAGCTCTGATCTCCAGCATCTGCAGTCCTCACTTTCTCCTAATTGAAGATCCTTCACAGGGTCCATATGGCACCAGAGAGGTTAGCAAAGTCTAAGAAAGGATCTTCTTCGAAATGTCCCAAATGTAAAATCAGCATAGGTACCCTCACACATTGCTTTTGGTCCTGCTACAAGATTCACGGATATTGGGGTGCCATAGTGAATGAGCTGGAGAGGATGCTGGGAATGGAAGTTAAGAAGGATCTGATATCCTTTCTTTTCGGATTACCGAATCTGCTCTCTCTGGGTGAGCACAGAAAGAGGTTATTTTGTTAGGAAGAGTATTCTATTGACAAGGGTATCAGAATAACCTCCAGGTCTTGCAGGGTGGTGTAGACTTGTGATGGAGCACACCCCCCAAGATTATCTGCAAGTATGGTGCACCATGGAACAGAGCAATTTTATAAGACATGTCGGCCATTTCTAAATTACATAGACATGGACCTATCGGTGGTACAGATTAAGGCATTCATATAGCCGTGAAGGCCATATATGGTCCGGGGACCCTGTGAGAGAGGTGGCCGAGTAAATACGGGTATAATGGCTGTTGCTCCCATGGACAGGAGCTTCGGGTGGAGGTGTGGCGAGTGGAATCATGTAATGTAGTGTAATGTAATGTAATTTACTTTTATTGGATTGTAACTTAAACTCAAATTAAATGAAATAGTATTAAATTATTTTAACTTGGGTTAAATTAAGTAAATATCAGACAATTGTATCTTGAAGAGAAGTAGATCGTTTATTGTTAACATTACTGTAATATAATAATGTATTATTTCTACTTTTCTGTATTTTTTGTACTTTCGTAACTTTTGTTTTTTTTAAAAGAGTAAAAATATTTCAATAAATATATATATTTTTAAAAATGTGTTACTCATGACATCTTTTAAGTCACTTGGAATTTTTTTATTCTACCAAACCTTCATTTAAAAAAAAGTATTTTGGGGGAAGGGAGAGTATGTCTCCTCTTTGTTCTAATTCTCTTGCAGGGATATTGTCAGGACCAGTACCTTTGCTTTTCATCTGAGTGACAGCAGTTATCAGTTCATTGGGCTTGAAACTATTGCCTATCTCACTTCAGATTGTATTTTATAGGAGGTTACTGAGATGCATGTCAACTGTGGAGTAATGATGAAATAATTCTACAAAGTATTCTTTCCAGGAGACATTCATACTGTCTGTGTTTTTCAGGAAAGTCTTGCCAACTTTAGATCATACTGGTTTTGGTTCATCTGTTGAGAGTCTATAGGTCTCTGATTAGCATAGTCCAGATAATTTAATAAATGTTGTCCAATAGCAGAATCACATCTGGTGGTATACGCATTCGTCTGCGGTTTTCAAGCATGTTCTGGTTGAGCATGATCATCATGCTGCCCTCTGTGAATGATCAATGGTACATGTTGTTTGATATAATCTACCATTCATTGTGATGTACAGCCTACATAACTGTCATCATACCAGATACTTTATATATCATGTTACTCATTCATGTGGTAGGTAAATCTCTTTATGGCTTAACAGTTCTCAGTTAGTGGAGAAAATGTGGGTTTACAACAAAGTAGCAGGGTGAGGTAGCGTTCATGTGTTGATCAATGTTTTTGAGATACCTTCCCCTTCCAAGGCAATCTGAGGTAAACTGAATACTGCTCAGTGATGGAAGTATGGACATAGGCCCTTTTATGAGTTTTCATAATATACAGCAAATGATGATTTGATCAGGGTAGCCACTTACATGCAGGTTGGTTTGATATCACCTAACTTGAAGGTCTAAAGGTAGATAAGTCTCCTGGTCTTGATGGAATGCATCCCAGGGTGCTGAAAGAAATGGCTGAAGTTATAGTAGATGTGTTGGTGGTAATTTATCAACATTCACTGGACTCTGGGCAGGTCCCAGTTGACTGGAAGGCAGCGAATGTCACCTCGTTGTTTAAAAAAGGGTGTGGGCAAAAGGCAGATAACTATATAGGCCAGTTAGCTTAATAACTGTAATCAGGCAAATGCTGGAGGCTATCATTAATGAAGAAATAGTGAGACATCTGGATGGAAAGAGTTCCATCAGGCAGATGCAACATGGATTCAGGAAGGAAAGGTTGTTTTTGACAAACTTACTAGAGTTCTTTGAGGATGTAACAAATGCAGTGGATGGAGGGGATAGGTGGATGTTGTATACTTGGATTTCCAGAAGATGTTTGATAGGGTGCCACATAAAAGACTCAAAATCAGATACGAATGCATGGAGTTGCGGGGAATATACTAGCATGGATAAAGGACTGGTTAACCAATAGAAAACAGAGAGTTGGGATAAATGGGTGTTTCTCTGGCTGGCGATCAGTGGTGAGTAGGGTGCTGCAGGGGTTGGTGTTGGGCCCGCAACTGTTCATGGTATATATAAATGATTTGGAAGAGAAGACCGAGTGAAACGTATCCAAATTTGCTGATGACACTAAATTGAGTGGAAAGGTTGTGGAGGGTCTGCAGAGAGATTTAGATAGGTTAAGTGAGTGGGCAAGGGTCAGGCAGATGGAGTACAATGTTGGTAATTGTGAGGTTATCCACTTTAGAAGTAAAAGAAGGTCAGAGTATTATTTAAATGGTGAAAGATTGCAGCATGCTTTTATTTGGGGGGGCATTTAGGAGTGCTTGTACATGAATCACTAAAAGTTGATTTGTAGGTGCAACAGGTAATCAGGAAGGCAAACAGAATATTGGCTTTCATTGCTAGAGGGATTGAATTTAAGAGCAGGGAGGTTCTGCTGCAATTGAACAAGATGTTGGTGAAACTGCACCTGGAGTATTGTGTGCAGTTCTGGCCTCCTTGAGGAAGGATATACTGGCTTTGGAGGTGGTGCTGAGGAGGTTCACTAGGTTGCTTCTGGAGATGAGGGAGTTACCCTATGAGGAGAGGTTGAGCCACCTGGGACTGTACTCACTAGAATTTAGAAGAATGAGAGGGGATCTTATAGAAACATATAAAATTATGAAAGGGGTGGATAAGATAGAGGCAAACAAGTTGTTTCCACTGGTGGGTAAGACTAGGACTAGGGGACATGGCCTCATGATTAGGGGGAGTAGATTTAAGACAAAGATGAGGAGGAACTGCTTTTTCCCAAAGAGTAGTGAATCTATGGAAATCTCTGCCAAAGGAAGAAATAGAGGCAGCTTCATTAAATATATTCAAGACATAGTTGGATGGGTTTTTATTTGGTAGGGGAATTAAGCGTTCTGGGGATAATGCAGGTGGGAGGAGCAGAGACCATGGATAAATCAACCATGATCTTAATGAATGGTGGAGCAGGCTCGATGGGCCAAATGGCTTACTTCTGCTTCTATTACTATGAAACTCAGCATTAAATTGAAACTCTTAGCAGATGGCTGGGCCTATTTACAAGGTTGCCAATAATTCTATAATGCATGGAACTGTAGAAATCCCAGTATATTGACCAGTGAATGTAGGTGTTTGGTAAACAGTAGAGAATCCATTTCTCAACTAATACATTGAATAAAAGGAGATTTTCTGACTGTTCAATTTCAATGGTAAATTTGAGTGTAGGAAGCCATCTACAAAGCTTTGTAAGGAAATTCTTTGATGCAGCTGCTGATTCAAATATCATGGGAATGTGTCATCTACACATTGGAAATGTACAATGAGAAGGGTGTTCCATTTGATGGAAGATGCACTTCTCATGGTAACCAACAGAAATATTTGCAAGAGTTGGGCCTAGAGGGAATCTCATGGTTACTTCATCTATTTGCTCATACATGGTGTCAGATGTGATTTTGCTATTGGAAATCATTTATTAAATGATCCAGATTCTGCTAAGGATTACATGAGAAATGATTTCAAGATCATCAGTCAGGCTCACAGTGTGAGGAATTTGCACATAGTAGAAGTTATAAATATTAATACACATGACCCTGTTTTGTGTAGGCAAAAGGAATTCATTTGTACATTCCATGTTTTTTATGGGAAAAAAATGGGTGAGGAAGAATGCCAGTCTCTGCTGTACTCCCATGGCAAAACCCCAACAAATTGCCCCGACCCCATCTAAGAAGTAGGGTTAGCAATTAATTGTTCTTGCTGCATCACCATGTCAATGATGTTTCAACCAATCAGCACCCTCTTCTCATGCTGTATATATTAGTGTACCTTTTATGAAGTCTGTTTCTTGTGTCCTAGTCTTGATGAGTACAAAATGAAAAGTTTCAACTTCTTATCTTAGTTTTCATTTTTTCTGTATTGTTCTTATCAAATCAAGCTTGATGCATTGTAGTGTTGTGTCTGAGGATTTCTCGGCATGATTACAGACTGATGGATTTTGATGATTACCAGTCACCTTGGATGTAATTTCCAATTGATGTATTCTTGAAATATGTTTTGTAACAATCACTATACTGCTTTTAAATTATAACTAAGATGATTCTAATTCAAATTGCTCACTTTATTCCTGCCTCATGTTAGTACAAAAGACCAAATAACTAGATTAGGAGAAGACAATCTGCACAGCTGAAATCTGAATCAGGATATTTATTTTGCAGTTAACTGTTAACTAACATGCAGACGTTATGTTGTGGTCAGTATCAACAAAGAGCAATCCTACCTCTTTAGTAATATTAACTACAAGTCAGCAACAATTTGAGATTTTTTAACACAAAATGATGTCCAAAAACATCACAGCAGCATAAACAGACAAAGCAAAACTGACACCCAAGCCAAAAAAGGAGCTGTTCAGACTGAAGACCCAAAGCTCTTTGATCAAAAGCTAAGTCTTAAGGAGTATCTCAAAGGAATTAATATTGTCATAAATGTTTGAGGAGGCAGAAATATTTCAGAAGGTAATACCAGAGATATGGCCCCTACTGCACAGCTACTAATGGTAGACAATGGAAATGGAAGTTGGGCATGAGGTTGGACAAGAGCCTGAAGCTAAATGATTACAGAGGACTTTCATAGTCATAGAGTTAAAGCATCACAGAATCCATGCAGTCTGTCTTCAGAACAATCCAGTCAGATCCCTTCCCTTGCTGTATCCTGATAGCCCAGACAGGATTGCTGCTTTTCCTTTACCCTATCTAAACACATTTTGCACACCTCTATCAAATCTTACATTAAACGCCTTTGCCCTAGTTTCTCCAATCTAACATTGCAGCTAAAATCTTTTTACCCCCGTACAATTCTGATAAATTTCAATCTTCATCCTTTTAACACCCTCAAAACCTTCCTCAAATGTGGTGACCAGAACATGATGTAATACATTAGAGCTTTATAAATCTTCAGCATAACCTCATTGCTTTTGTGCCCAGTCAGTCTATACATGAATCTCATGTGCTTTGCTAGCTGCTGTCTCAATCTGACCTGCCATCTTCAAAGGTCTATGCGTACAACTCTTTTGATGCTCTGCCTGTATATACCGTTTAGAATTGCACCTTTGAGTGTATGTTGCCTCTTCCTAGCCCTTCTCCCAAAATGCATTAGCTCACATTCTCCTTTATTAGTTGACATCTGCTCTTTCTGCTTGCCTTTCTTTGTCCTTTTGCAATTTTCCAGTCCAATCCTCAATGTTTGCCCATTCATAAGTTTGGTACCATTAGCAAATTTTTGAAATCTGGTGCCACATTTGTGTCATGACAATATGTATAGATTCTTGTCATATATAGTCCAAGCACTACCTTGGGGACTGCCACTTTCCCTAGTGTTCCGCAGTCTCAAAAACTATTTACAATGACTTATTGTTTTTTGTCTAAGCCTTTTCTTTCATTCAAGCTGACACTGCCATCCTATTTTATGAAGCTAAATTTTGTTAACCAGCCTTCTCTCTGGCACATTTTCAAACACTTTCTTAAAATCCATATGAGCAACATCCATTCATGAGGCACTGTGGGCCATCAACAGCAGCAGAATTGTACTCTGTAAAAATTAAAGTGACAATAAATTACTATTCTATTCCATTCCTCTCACCCACTCAACTATTATCATCAAGCCAGGAATCAACTGTGGTTCAATGGTGAGTGCAGGAGGACAGGCCAGGAGCAGCACTGGGCATACCTAAAAGTTAGGTGTCAACCTGATGAAGCTATCAAACAAGACTACTTCTGTGTCATTATATTCTTGGTTCAAACTGAATTCCAGAGATGAAGTAAGAGTGAAAGCCCTTGGCATCAAGGCCACAATCACCTGAGTATGGCATTAAGGAGCTCCAGCAAAATAAACTCATTGGGTATCAGGGGACAAACTCTCTGCTGGTTGGAGTCATTCATGGCATATACAAAGATGGTTGTGGTTATTGGAGGTCAGTCACCTCAGCTCCAGAACATCTCTGTAGGAATTCCTCAGGGTATTGTCCTTGGCCTTCAGCTGCTTCATCAATGACCTTCCCCCATTATAAGGTCAGAAGTGGGAATGTTTGCCAATTATTGCACAATGCTTAGCATCATTACCAACTCTTCAAATACTGAAGTAATCCATGTTCAAATGCAACAAGATTGAGACAATATCCAGGCTTGGCTTGACAATTGGCAAGTAATATTTGCTAGGAGAAAGGGAGAACTGCAGATGTTGGAGATCAGAGTCAAAAAGTGTGGTGCTGGAAAAGCACAGCGGGTCAGGCAGCATCCAAGGAGCAGGAAAGTCATGTTTTGAGCATAAACTCTTTTACACCACACAAATGCCCAAGCAATGACCATTTCCAGTCACTACCTCTTGACATTCAATGGTGTCACCATCACTGAATCCCCCTCTATCCGTATCCTTGGAGTTACCATTGACCAGAAACTCAACTGGACTCACCACATTAACACAGTGCCTACAAGAACAAGTCATGCGCGAGGAATAATGCAGCAAATAACTCACCTCAAAACCTGTCCAGCATCTAAAAGGTGCAAGTGAGAGATGTGATAGATTACACCCCACTTTCCTGGATTGGTGCAGCTTCAACAACACTCAAGAAATTTGACACCATCCAGGTCAAATTAGCCCATTTCATTGGCACTGGATCCACATTGCTCATAGAAGCCCTACAGTGCAGAAAGAAGCTGTTTGACCCATCGAGTCTGCAGCAACCTTCCAAAGGGCATCTCACCCAGACCTTACTCAATACACCATCCCCATCACTGTAGGAGGAATTAACTATCATCAATTCACCTAACCAGCACCTTTTCTCTGGAGGAAATGCATGCAGACACAGGGAGAACATGCAAACCCTGCGCAGACACTCACCCAAGACTGTAATCGAACCTGGGTCCCTGGCGCTGTGAGGCAACAGTGTTAAACACTGTATCACTCTGCTGCCCCAGTAGCTCAGTTACAGCAGTGTGTGCTATGTACATGGTGCACTCCAGAAATTAACCAAAGATACTTACACAGCATCTTCCAAACCCATGATCACATTCATTTAGAAGGATAAGGGTAGCAGATACATGGGAACACAACCGCCTGCAATTTCCTTTCCAAGCAACCCACCACTCTGACTTGAAAATGTACCACTGTTTCTTCACTGTCGCTGGGTCAAACTCCTGGACTCCCTTCCCTAACGGCATTATGGGTCAACCCACAGCACATGGACTACAATGGTTCAAGAAAGCCACTCACCACCACCTTCTAAAGGGCAACTCGGGTCGTAATAAATGCTGGCCAGCCAGCAATGCCCACATTTCACAAACTAACTTTTAACAATTCCTTTTATCAATCTTTTCTGCTAATTCATCTAAAAATTCAATTAGATTAATCTAACATGGTATAAGTTTTACAGAATCTGTGCTGGCTGTCCATAATTAGCTTAAATCTCTCCAAATGCCTCTTAATTATTTTTCCTGACTATTGTCTCGAAAACTTTACTTACCACTGATATTAAATTAACCATTTTTAAGGATGGAAGATTTTCCAGATGTGAGGAGGGATAATTTATGGAATTTTCTATCTCAAACGTCTGTGACTGTGTCTGTTGTAGAATATATTCAAAACTGCAATCAATAGATTTTTGGGCAAAAATGAAATAAAAGGATATGGGGTCAGAATGGAAAAATGCAGTTAATGCAAAAGGTTAATCATGATCTTAATGAAAGGTGGAGTAGACTTGAGAGGTCATATTGTTTGTCCCTGTTCCTATTTCTTATATTCTTATGGAGGATTTTGAAACAATATTAAAAGTAACAATCATGCAATATTAGAAAATCTTACTGAACTATCAGTCATTTAATTTAAACTTGCTTGGATATTTACATTGACAAATTGCACTAAAGTTTACTTGCTCCTTTAAAAATAGTAAGCCCAAGATCTGTATCACAGATCAAGAAGGATATTCTGATATTCATCTCTATGTTGGTAGACCTAGAACTCCAATGTTGCTCAATCACTGCATGTCACCAGATAATTGTAGTAATTCTTGGCAACACTGCATTGCCTGAACATTATGCTACAAATCAGCAGCTCAGCTGCATCTGCCAGCTTTCACATTGCCAATATCCTGTTATGTCCCTGCCAATGATGACCACAACTGTCTTGTTGAGAAAGAAAGGTCTCTTATTTCTGGCGCATCACCAGCATTTCTCATTTCTTCTCCATGTTGGGAATGTTGTAAGGATAATAACAGCATGAATTGACTGTCAGTTCATAATGCAGTTCCAATATCAGTCTGCTCCATGGTTTATCTCTTATCAAACCTATTCCAATATCACATGTATCAACTTATTAGTTGCACTAGTACAATTAGTCACTGAATGAGTAAAATTATAGTTATTTAGTTATATTTATGTTACTTACTTTTGTTCTATCGAGGTCAATTCCTGGAATGGTGGGATTACCTTACACTGAAAGACTGAAGCGACTGGGATTGTATACCCTTGAGTTTAGAAGACTGAGAGGGGATCTGATTGAGACGTATAAGATTATGAAAGGATTGGACATTCTGGCAGAAGGAAACATGTTTCCGCTGATGGGTGAGTGCCGAACCAGAGGACACAGCTTAAAAATACGGGGTAGACCATTTAGGACAGAGATGAGGAGAAACTTCTTCACCCAGAGAGTAGTGGCTTTGTGGAATGCTCTGCCCCAGAGGGCAGTGGAGGCCCAGTCTCTGGATTCATTTAAGAAAGAGTTGGATAGAGCTCTCAAAGATAGTGGAATCAAGGGTTATGGAGATAAGGCAGGAACAGGATACTGATTAGGATTGATCAGCCATGATCATGTTGAATGGCGGTGCAGGCTCGAAGGGCTGAATGGCCTACTCCTGCACCTATTGTCTCTTGTCTATTGTCTATTGTATATTATTATGAACTATTAAACTGAGGCCTCATCTTCACTCTCAGATGAAAGTAAAAAATGCCATGATGAATATATATTCCTGACTGAGAATATATATTCATCAACCTCAATAAAATTGATTATCTCTGGATATTTTCTCATTAGTGTACATCTGACATTCCTATGCATAAATTTCATAAATTGATGGACGGGATCTTAATTTAACATTTCACCTAAAAGTCCTCCGAAAAGAAGTAATGGATTTGGGATTTGAATCTATGATGTAGTGAATACTGTTACCATTGAACCACAGTTGACACCACAAATCCATCCCTCCTCATTTCACATTCAACAGCTTTATGGTGGAACTATTGTTAAGAAACGAATGTAGCCATGGTGTGAAGATGCCGGTGTAGGGTGGACAAACTCAGAAGTCACATGACACCAGGTTCTACTCCAACTGGTTTATCTAAAATCACAAACTTTCAGAGCGAAGTTCCTTCATCAAGTGAAATGGAAGGAAGCACACCGGCACAGAATATATAAAGTTAAAAATCACATAGCACCAGGTTATCGTCCAGTAGGTTTATTTGGAAGCACTAGCTTTTGGAACGCTGTTCCTTCATCAGGTGGTTGTGGAGTATAAGATTGTAAGGCACAGAATTTATAGCAGATGTTTACAGTGTGATGTAACTGAAATTATAGATTGAAAAAGACCTGGATTGTTAGTTAAATCTCTCATCTTTTAGAATGAGCATGTCGGTTTTAGTTCTTTCATATGTAAATCACAGAACGTTTTAAAGTTGCATTCTCAAGTGAACTTAACAATTGGTGTCACGTTGGCCCAGATAATACATTTAACATGTGAGGTGCTTTGTGTGCCATTGTCTATACCGAATGTTCAGACTGATTCTAATCTAAAAAATAGATTTACAGAATCTTACATGGATTCATGCAATTTTTGAGCAAAATAAAAAAAAATTCTGCAGGTACAAATTCACCCCACAAACTTATATGTGTATGTTTGTGTGTGTGTGTATGTGGGTGTGTGTGGGGGGGCTGGGGTGCGGGGAGTTCTAGGTGTCTGTGAGAGAGTGTGTGTATATGTGTGAGTGAGAGTGTAAAGGGGTATAAGTCTGTGAGAAGGTACTTGTATGCGTGTGAGTGTGGGATTGAATGTATGAGCATACAAAAGAAAGCTTGTGTATGAGAGAGGGTCTATGAGAGTATATGGGTTTGTAGGAGTGTGTGTGTCTGTAGAAGTCTGTGTGTAGGCGTGTGTGTGTCTGTGTATGTGTGGAGTGCAGTGGGGTCACCTGTAGTGTGACACGAACCCAAGGTCACAGTTGAGGTCATCCCCGTGGATACCAAACTTGGCTATCAGCCTCTGCTCGGTCACTTTGCGTTGTTGCCTGTCCCAAAGTCTGCCTTACAGGATGGTCACACGAAGATCCGAGGTCAAATGTCCTGGATCGCTGAAGTGTTCTTTGACTGGGAGGGAACACTCCTGTCTGTTGATTGTTGTGCGGTGTCCATTCATCCGCTGCTGTAGCCTCTGCTCAGTCTCGCTAGCGTACCATGCCTCAGGGCATCCTTGCCTGCAGCATATGAAATAGACAACGTTGGCTGAGTCACAATAGTATCTGCCGCGTACATGGTGGGAGGTGTTCCCACGTGTAATGGTGGTATCTGTGTTTACACTCTGATACGTCTTGCAGCATCTACCGTGACAAGGTTGTATGGTGTTGTCCTGAAAGCCGATCAGTTTGCTACGAACATTGATCTATTTGAGGTTTGATAGTTATTTACAGGCAAGAAGAGGAAGCATGGGGAGGGTCTTTCAAAGGTCTTTGGGGAACAGTTGCTGTCAGTAACAAGAACACTCTCAAATTTATCTTTATACTTTGTGGATCAAATAATGCAATATGTATTTGTACCAGTAACTAGATAAATGTTTGTCATTTACTGTGTATTTTCCAGTAAAATAAATAATTAAATTAGTAAAAACATCAGAATTCATTTACATAATTGAAATTACACAATTTAGGAATAGGAATATTCCATTCAGGTCCATGATGCTAGTTCCACCATCTAATTGGATAACAGTTAATCATATATTATTTCCACCTACATAAATTTTAATATTTCAGTACTTTTATCTAAAAATATATTAATCTCAGTTTTGAAATCTTCAACTGCCCTAATAAGGATAACTCTACCCAATGAAATACAAGGCTTGTCTATGTAAACTGTTCTCTTAGACCTGGAGATAGTGCAGGAGAGGGTAGAAATAATTGGAGAAATTAAGCAGACTAGGAGTGATATAATTGATAAAGAATAAATGATAAGATTGTAAGTAGCAATAGAGAGAACAGACACAAATGTCACAATTAATTTATAAAATGTTAGTAAACATCTGCACAATATACACTGGACTAATCAGCGTTTCTTTCCCACATGCGCTCATTCATCTGGTGAGCTGAGACAAACTTGCTTTTACACAGTAAGTTTTGGAATGCACTACTTGGAATAGCATTTGAAGCAGATTTGTTGAAAGCAATTTTCAAAAGAGAATTGGATAAAGATGTGAAGGGAAAGAAATTACATGGTTGAAGGGAAAAAAAAGCAGATCAGTGTAATTGAACAACCCTTTCAAAGACGCGGCACAGGCACAATATGTGAAATAACCTCCTTTTGTATTGTTTCACTCTACAAGCTATGTAATCAGCTTTCTCCCTCATTATTCATGCTCACTATTCATTTGAGATGATCTAATTGGAATGATTGAGATTATTTAAGGGGTACAATAGGGAAAATATACTGTGTTTTCACTCAGAATCTGAGTCGCTGTGGCAACATGCATGATGTAGTCTGGAACTGTGAGTACTGATGGTAGGAAATGGTGGTATAATGGTAATGTTACTGGACTAGTAATCCAGAAACTTAGACTATTGACCTAGGGATGTGGATTTAAATCCCACTGTGGGAGCTAGTCTCAGTAATGGTGACCACAAAGCTCTCGTCAAGTGTCATAAAACCCATCTGATTCAGGGGAGGGAATCTGTTTTCCTTACCAGGTCTGGCTACATGTGACTCCAGATACACAGTGATATAATTTATTTAACTGCCTGTGAAATGGCCTAGTTGGCCACTGTATTCATTGAGAAGCTGAAACTGTGTTGCTGGAAAAGCGCAGCAGGTCAGGCAGCATCCAACAAGCAGGAGAATCGAAGTTTCAGGCATGAGCCCTTCTTCAGGAATGAGCCCTTCTTCATGCCCGAAACGTCGATTCTCCTGTTCCCTGGATGCTGCCTGACCTGCTGCGCTTTTCCAGCAACACATTTTCAGCTCTGATCTCCAGCATCTGCAGTCCTCACTTTCTCCTATTCATTGAGAAGGGCAATTAGAGATGGGAAACAAATGCTAGCCTTGCCAATGATGTCCACATCCTGTGAAAGAATTAAACAAAAATTATCTTCTTTATGTGGCTGACCTGGATTCTCTCTTACCTTACCATTGGCATCTGTTGGAAAGATTTACAGGCTAAACACCTAACCTGTTTAGCCATATTGTGGGTGCACCTTCCTCAGCCATCAAGTCCTGGGGGGACTCAAAACAAAGCTACTCATTCAGAAGCGTGGATGTTATCCATAAAACACCAAGACCTCAAGGGCAGATAAAAAGGATTAATTGGATAGCTCTCACAGAAGGACCTATGGGCCAACTTGCCTCTTTCTGTGCTGTAGTATTCTATGTGATGGGGACAAAGTTACAACGTTTAAAAGACACTTAGATAAATACACGAATAGGATAGGTTTGTAGAGATATGGGCCAGGAGCAGGCAAGTGGGATTATGTTCGGCAATGACTGGCTGGACCATAGGGTCTGTTTTCGAGCTATATGAATCTATGACTCCAATTAAATTGTCATTAAGAGCCATAAAGCAACTCAACTGCTGATTAAGCCAACTCAATCTCACTGATCGCATTTACAAACTAGGATTGGAAGAAAGGACAGGTTCTATAATGCGTGGAGAAGATGGGCCGAATGACCTCCCGCTGAGCTGTAAATCCCCATGTTTGGGTAACATAATGGTGAATGGTGTACCAACTTCTGTACTGCTGGGAATTTCCAATTTGTCGCCCCCCCCCCAAAAAAAAACGTTTCTTTCTAATGCATGTACCATTTGTGCCCATCAAGATTTGTTTACCCGTTTGCAATAACAGTATTTAATTTCTTGCAACAACTGCGAAAATACAGAGACCCCCGCCCCGCTAGTGTTTCAGGAATAATCACTAGAGTTGTGATGTTATTGATCATTATTAAATATAAATTCTGTTCAGATAAAAATAGGTTTAAGAAAGTGATTAGCTGGTAAGTTCATTTGACACTGATCCCTGCTCCGTGTTCAAGGAGCTGTGATGACGATGAAATTTCAATTCTGCAAACGTCTTGCAAATTGAAGGGTATATAAAGAACAGCTTAGATTCGAGCTGGTCACTGCATTTGCTCTCTTCACCTCCTGATTCGCCTTTGGAAAGGATAGAAGATCCACCGAACAGGTGAGTTGTACCAGACTCCTCTCAATCTTCCTTCAGGTCTCTTCAAGGCGAAATCAAAACATGCAACAACTAAGGAACCAGCCGCTGCTAGAAGAGGGGGGAGAAATCGTTGTTTGGGTCTTCGTAGTTTCTTCAGCTGATCTTCTCGCTGCCTTGGAATGCCAGAACGAATTTAACGCTGGACACTTGGGGGTAGGGAAGCCGTGCAAATCGGTGCATATCAGTGGAACTTTTAAAAGTTGACCATCCATCCTCCTGGGTGGTGCGAGACCGTTCTTCGATCTCCTCTTCACTGAAAGGAAAGTACTGCTCACCCTGCCCAAGAAAACTGGAACAGAGAAGACGGCTTGGAGCAAGAATCCGCTCGGCAGGTGGAGATACGGTGCTGCCAAATCCCACTCATATAAAAACATAACCGGACACTTAATAAGAAGGTGTAGACAGGAATCTTTTATTAAGTAGAGAGCATGTTGTTGTGCTCAAAGGGGATGCACAAGCGAAAGCAATGAGTGACTGATTCTTTTCATTGTTATTTTCCAGTATGGCTTCGATGACCTCAGTATTGGAAGCTAAAGACATCGAGAAGGCCGTATCTGAATGTGCCGGTGAAGTATTTCATTTTTCCTATGCTTAGCTGGACACTAGGAAATGGTTCTAGTTCCTCGTCAGTTATGTTGTATCAAAGAAAAGATTTTAAAATCTCTCAATAACATGAGCAAGAATATTTTCGTGGGGGTGGATCCCTTATTCTGAAGTGGTCTCCATGTTAAAAAAAGTTGATTTCATCCTTTAGAAATCTGTAGTTGAAATATGTTAAAGTCTAAACAAGTTCATAGGAAATATGCCATCTTAAAACATTAACAGTTAACTAAGAAGAGCTAAACCTGGAATTTAAAAATGCCTTTCTGAAATTGTGGGGCTAATGTGATGGGGAAATTGGTTCCATCGCAAAGAGGGGTTCAGGGGTTAATTGGTGGAAGAGGTTCTTCGGTCATAACTTTCTCTTACAACTTTTTCCTCTCTCCCTCTCTCCCAATAGCCGCTACATTCAATCATAAGACATTCTTTGTAACTAGCGGCTTGACGAAGAAGTCGGATGATGACCTTGCTAAAGTGTTTGACATCCTTGACCAGGATCGTAGTGGGTTCATTGAAGTGGAAGAGCTGAAGTAGGAATCCATTTTATTTTGCTATACAGTGTCTATTGATAGATTGCATATTGAATACTCATTGCTGATCTCATCATATCTGTTTATCTGATATATCACACATACGCGCTCACAAACACACTTGAACGTCTTGGAACACACATGCAGATAGTTGAGATTCATTATCTATGCATTTATGGCCTTGATTTTGCGTGGATGAATTACACCACATACTTTACTTCTTTATTCTTCGTATCCATTTCGTTTTGAAGTGGAGATGCCCTCATCACAATTTTTTTCTCACCTGAAGTTATTTGCTAAAAGTAAGGCAAAGTGATAATAGGAAGCAAACATAGGAACTGGAGGAGGTTGTTTAATTTCTTGAACCTGATCTGCCATTCATTGAGATTCTAGTATGACCTGTGACCTAATGCATAATTGACTATTCCTTAAACATCCTTAATATCTTCAGATGATTAACTAAAATCAATGTCAGATGTTAAATTAACAAATCATTGAATCAGCATCAGTTGTTGTTTGCAGAATGAAGTTCCAAACTTCTGCCAAACCTTTTGTATGTGGAAATGTTTCCATCCCCACTCTTGAGAAGTCTGCCATTAAGTTTTAAGCAATACCATTTACTCCTGGACTCCACAATTAGCAAAATAGTTTCTCACTCTCCCTATCACGTTTGTTCCCTTTAATATATTGAAAGCTTGAAAGCTTCAATCAAACCAGGGATACAAAGCCTTAGAAGAATAAGATTACACTTTGTTTCTTTCAGTATAGTTGCTGCCAGACCTGCAGAGTTTTTCCACCACTTTTTTTATTTTTGTGTCATGTATAATTTAGTTTGTGTAATCCCTAAACGTGGAGAAATAGTTGGTCACAAATAGTTGGTTTTTATTCATAACTATTCCTGGAAAGATAAACAGGAGATGAAATTCACATGAGCCTTTGTTACTGCATTCTTGCTGCAAGGTAGTTGGAGGCCGTGCAGCATGTTACCACTGTTGGGTGCACCAGGTTTATGCTGGGACAATGTAGAATTACTGTGTCTGCCTATACTCTTGCAGAGGTCTAATGAAACTGATAAATGTTGGTAAAATGTGAGCTGTAATAGAGACTGAGAACTTATTTCAATGTATTTTTTTTAATTGCTTCACTCTAATTTTGGGTCAATCACAGAATAATTGCTATTAAAATATCCAAAGGTAAATTATAATACTACTGGGGACATTCCCTTGATGATTGGTTGTATTTTTGTTTGGAATTATTTGAAGCATTGCTTGTGACAAATGACATCTGGTGTATCTTGGTATTTCTCTCCATCACTGGCAGATGCCTTGTGGCATTGCTGACTTGAGGGTGTGTTAATAATAAAATGAGACAGGGAAAGGATTACATTTTCAAGAAGCCTGCACAGTGTAAAGGGCTTCAAACTGATTGTACGTGATAAACGTCTGACTACTTCAAATACTAATTTTGTGTGCTATCCTGTTTATGACATTAATATCATATTTATGGTAAATGTGTAGCAATAAAAATGAATGTACCTTTAAGCTTTAACCTCAGGGTACACCCAATCCATTGCTTTTGATCCATAGTTAACTGGCACATTTAAGTGACTGACTGTTGTTTTTCTTGGTTTTAGACTGTTCCTTCAGAGCTTTTCTAAAAGTGCACGGCAACTGAATGACACTGAGACCAGTGCATTCCTTAGTGCTGGAGACAGTGATCACGATGGCAAGATCGGAGTTGAAGGTGTGTTAAGCCCTCTTACAAATATAGTTTCCTGCAGAATTTTAATAATAAGTAAATGTATGAGTGTAGAGTACTAGATTCCTTGCTATTTTATCTTAGCTGAGATGAATTTTTTTTTGTGTTTTCTATTTTTGTAACCTTTGTGCCCTGAAGTAACAGATTCTTGATTTATGATCAGTTTCTCAATTAATTTATTACATTTAAGCTGTCAGCCATTTATTTCAGTGTTAAGAACAGAAGAACAGTAAAATAGGAGCAGAAGTTGATCATTCATCCCCTCAGACTTGCTCCACTGACCTAAATGATCACGGCTGCTCGTCTACCTCCACTCAATTTCTCATTTCCTAAGGGCCATATACCTTGATTTACTGACAAATCAAAACTCTAGTTGGTCTCTATCCAGAATGTACTCATTTATGGGATATCTATAACCCTCTGGGGTTTCAGTTCAAATGAGCAAGTAAATTCATCCTCATCTTAATCCTAAATGATCAATCCACTGTCCTGACCACATGCTTTGGATGCCCCAGCAAGGGAAATAATCTTTTAATGTCCAACTTGCAAGCTTCATCACAATGCTTCATTGTCAGTGACTTGGAGGTACCAGTATTGGACTGGGGTGGACAAAATTAAAAGTCACACAACACCAGGTTATAGTTCCAACAGGTTTATTTGGAAGCGCTAGCTTTCGGAGCTTTCCCTGATGAAGGAGCGGCGCTCCGAAAGCTTGTGCTTCCAAATAAATCTGTTGGACTGTAACCTGATGGTGTGTGATTTTTATCATTGTCAATGGTTTGCTTGAGTAAGTAGAAAAATGTGAACTTACCAGTAAAGACCTCTAAATAGTGATTGAACATAGGAGCCATGGTTAACATTGTATCTGCCCCCTAATTGAGGGGTACAGATTAAACTGTAATCTCATCGACACACCTTTCCCCCACTCCTCCCTTCTGTTTCCCTGCTCCCACACATACCAGGGATCAAATCTGGGTCAACCCAGCATAACATCAGAAAATGATCATGGAATATATTGAAAAGCTTCAATTATTGAAAAGCCAATGCTTCAGATTGATCAAATAGTTTGGGACAAATTCAAACTTGGTACTTGTAAAGTTTTCATGAAAGTATAAGACTATTACTCAAACACCTTCATCCTGAAATCCTTTGTTTATGTTCCAGAGTTCAAGTCAATGGTCAAAGCATAAAGGAGCTAAAACAAAAGGCCACTCTCTCATTGCTGAGCAGTTCAGACATCTTTACTATCAACACACATAGCAAATGCATTTTTATTTATACATTTTGATACAGTTGAATGGCATGAATAAATGTCTAAATGTTGTTTCCTTTGTTGGAACTTTTTAACGGAGCATTTTCTGTGCAGTTTAATTGATATTTATTGTTCGATATATTAATTGTGGAAAGAGCCTCAAATCGCTAAATTCACAAAATAATAAAGATCACTATTGAAAATAATTTCTTCAGCTGGTTTACTTGTGTCCCTTGGATGGATTGGAATGTTGTGTCTCTTTTTACTGTTGTGTTTGGGAAGACTTGAAAGCATTATTTCCATTTTAAATAGTCTTATATGAATGAAAGATTAGAAGCACATATTCCTAATGGTTTGAATGAACAGAAGGTTAAAATCAAATTTTAATCACTGTGGTTATTGAAAACAGATAAAACATATTAAGTAAGTGATGAAGACTAACATAGGGATCCGAACAACGCATGTAAAGTTTTTTTTCTCCCTTCTGATTTATTGTTCATTATTTAAGCTTTCATTAGAAGTTGAAATCAAGAAATGAGTGAATAATTTGCTCTTGATAAAATAAAGGTGGGTAGGAACATCACAGTATGAGATTGAAAATTCACCACACCACCTCCCCCCATAACTTCAGGGTCCCATTGTCAAAGTCATTCTCAAGTTAAATCAGAGAAAGATGTATAACTTGGAAATGGTGATCTTGAATCTGATTAATCATTGCTTCACCACATGCCTCTGTTCAGTCCCAGTGATTATCGAACTGTCATTCTGAATGGTTTAGTTCTTTCTCTCCACCAACTTTATAAGATGAAAGTCTGAATGCATGATCAGTAATGTGCTTGAGAATTAGTTCTGGCTCATTCTAACTACCCAGGAGGGATGCAAGGGAAGCTGCAGGATTTAGCGACTGTCACAGAACTTCGTCACCTCTCCTCATGAAATGCCGGGGTTCCCTTATTTCCAAAGTTGTTGGTGTCTCTTCTCTCTCTCTGTTGGCACATCACACCACAGAACACTTTTTACCTTAAATCTGGTATTTAAGACCACAAAGATGCAGGCATTAGGATTCCTAATCTAAACATAGCAAATGAAAGTGAAAACACTTGCTCATTATTTAATAATCACAAAATGTAAATTGCAATTGTACTTCAAAGACTACCTCATTGAATATCAAGCCTGTGAGACATGCTGAGAATGCAGTAATCCAGTAGGTAAATACAAGTTCTTTCTCCACAATCACACTTGTATCTGAAATTACCTGATCTCTTGAGATAATGTTCACGGCTAGTCTTCTGGTTGTAGCATGATATCTATTGGTGCAATAACTGACATCAAGGGCTCAATGCCAATTTTGGATATCATGTACCATTTTCCAACTCTTTTCAAAACTACAGAAGCAAAAGGCATTAAGATAATGAGTCATGCAATGGAAAGCATGACACAAAATAATGGCTAAAGTGGAATTTAGAATAACATAATAAGGAAGTAAAGGTTTTCATTCTGTCATTTCTTATATGAATGATTCAAAAGCAGGAGCCACTTGAAAGGTTATTAAGTTTTCAAAGGGTGAGTTCAAAGTTGCAGAAATAAACTGTATATTTTAAAATAATTAATGCTTCACCCTTAAACTGTGAGGCATCACAGCTGATCTTGATCTGACCTTACCCATTGTAGTCTTCCAGAGTTCAGTAGCATGAATACTGGCCATTTAAAAAATTTCCCTCTATCCTTCAGCTGTTCCCATCACCCCAATCCACCACACCCTGGCAAAGGTTTCTGCAGCATACGTACCAAGAATCCATAAAGTCTTAGAGTCAAGCAGCACAGAAACAGGCTCTTTGGCCAACACGCCCATGTCAACCAGGTTTTCAAACTGAACTAGTCCCATTTGCCTTCACTTGGCCCATGTCCCTCAAAACCTTTTCTATCCATGTGCCTGTCCAAATGTCTTTTAAATGTTGTAATGTACCCACCTCTACCACTTCCTCTGGCAGCTCATTCCATAGAGGCACCACTCTCTGTATGAAAACATTGCCCTCAGATTCCTTTTAAATCTTTCCCCTCTCACCTTAAACCTATTGCCCTCTAGTTTTGGATTTCACTACAATGGGGAAAAGATTTGGGCTATTCACCTTATCTATTCTTGTCATGATTTTATAAACCTCTATAAGGTCACCTCTCAGCTGCATAAGCTGCAGAGAAAAAAAAACTCAGCCCCTCCTTCTAACTCAAACTTTTCAGTATCGATAACATACTTGTAAATTTTTTTTCGCCCTTTCAAGTTTAATAATAGCTTTCCTATGGCAGAGTAACCAAAACTGTAGACAGTACTCCAAATTTGGCCTCACAAATGTCTTGTACAGCCATAACATGACATCCCAACTTCTGTACTCAGTGCTCTGATCAATGAAGGCAATCATTCCAAACACCTTCTTCACCACCCTGTTTACCTGTGATGCCACTTTCAAGGAACTATGTGCCTGCACACCTAACTCTTTCTGTTTGACAACATTCCCCAGGCCTCCATCATTAATTGTGTAAGTCATGCCTTAGGTTGTCTTACCAAAATTCAAAATATAAATCAACAGAAGATGGAATTACACAGCTAGTGCTCAGAAGTTAAAACACAGAATGGATTAATGTTTCAGGTGATCACTTTTTATCAAATAGGATTTGGAGCAGAAGCAATGAGCTGTGAATGACTGGCACTCATTAACAAATGTAACCCAAGTATGAAAATTGGATATCTTTCAAGGACAGTAGAGAGGATTGAAGATCAGCTTGACTCAAACAACAAGAGGGAAGAGAGATTTTAGTTATGAAGAGCGAATAGAAAAATTGTGGATTGTCTTGATTATAACAGAGCTGTTTAAAGTTGTGTATATTTTCACTGGGTGAAGAACAAGGTGGTCATGGTGATAATGAGTGCTTACTAACTAGAGGATACAAATTTAAGGGCATCAAATTAATACAAAATACCATTACAAGTTCGCCGGGCTGATAAGATGAACCAATTATTCCTGGTTCAAATTCTCATTCCAAGTCCTTGCCTGCAAAATGAAATGCTGATCTCCTAGGTTTGCCATGTCTAAGAGAAATCTCAGGAACTGTGCTGGGCAGTTCCAGATTAGAAGTACATGTCTGAGTGCACAACAAGCCTTTAAAGGTGGAACAAATGCAAACGATGCCATTTAAGTCTGGGATATCTGCCAACTGGCAAGTTATTCTGAGGACGCTGCGTGGCACGATGGGGTCAGAATCAGATGTGAGGGAAAGCATGTGGTAGGGTAGGTCAATAATAAGTTGAGAGTGTGTTGCTGGATAAGCACAAGAGGTCAGGCAGCCCTTCCTGATGAAGGGCTCCGGCCTGAAACGTCGATTTTCCTGCTCCTCGGATGCTGCTTGACTTGCTGTGCTTTGCCAGCAATAAATTCTCAACTCTGATCTCCAACATCTGCAGACCTCACTGTCTCCTAGGTCAATAATGAAGTGAGTTGGTAAGGTATGCTAAGAAAATGCACGAGTTCTCAAGGGCAGTTGGAGATTGGCACGACATACAACATCCATATCCGACAAATTAACCTTTAAAATTAATTAATTCATGATAGGCCTGGATAAGCCTGAGGCTTTCCTGTTCGCTATGTCTCAATACTTCAGAATAGAGCTAACATGACTGATAGAAGGAGTGCATCCAACCCCTTGACATGCTCTGCCATTCAGTTACTTTGTGCCTGATATATAGCTTAACACATTTCTTATCCCATAACACCCTTATCCAATAAAAAATTATCAAGATTAGTTTTGACATTTTTAATTGATCCTAAACTCAACAATGTTTGGGGAGGATAGAGTTTCATAATTTCACTATCCTTTCCAACAGCATGTATTTTCTGACATCACCTCTGATCTGCTCAGTTCAAAATTTAAGATCACCTTAATCTGAACTCCCTTGACGGCCATCAATTGATTTTGATGAATGTGTTATATAAATAGCAATTAGCGTTAACTGTAAATTCGAAAATTGGTTTGCATCAAATTTGGCCAGGTTTTTAATAGACTCTGAAGAGTAATAATGGAAATCATTAGCCCAAACTTAGGTAAGTATGAATGTTCTATCAGGGGTTAGGTATAAATAAGGGTGTTCACTAGTTGACCGTTGTACTGTGCACTTCATGAGCAAAAGTGTCACAAGGCATCAGGCCAAAGACTTGACACTAAATCCTCAAGCCTCTTTGAGCGAGGTAGGTTTTTTAAGAACATTGTCAGCAGCTTGTTCAAACTTACAGCTAGTATCCATTGATGAGAACTGAAGTTAACAGGATGCCAATTGGATCCATCATCATTCAGAATAGAGCAGATTACTGCAAGGAAGTGTACCGACAACTGAACAATCAGGAACACTACAGGCAACTATCGGCCGATCCGACCAAAGAGCACCCATGTACTAAACACATTGATCAGGACTTTGGATCCAGTCCTTCAGAGTTCCCTACACACCCTCATCCCATGTACTTCTCATGTAGGCAACATCTACTGCCTTCCGAAGATGCACAAAGCCAACACACCAGGATGTCCCATCGTATCAGGAAATGGGAGCCTGTGTGAGAATCTCTCAGGCTATGTCGAATGCATCTTGAAACCCAGTGTATAGGGCACCCTCAGCTTCTGTCTCTACACTACAGATTTCTTACAGAAACTCAGCCCCCATGGACCAGTCGAACCAGGAACATTCCTCGTCACAATGGACATTTCAGCACTCTGCACCAGCATCCCCCATAATGACAGCATCGCGGCAACAGCCTCAATACTCAACACCAACAACTGCCAATCTTCAAGCACTGTCCTACAACTCATTCACTTTATCCTCAATCACAACGTTTTCATCTTTGACAACCAGTTCTTTATCCAGACACACGGAACAGCCTTTGAGACCAAATTTGCACCCCAATATGCTGACATTTTCTTGCACAGGTTTAGATTAGATTACATTACAGTGTGGAAACAGGCCCTTCGGCCCAACAAGTCCACACCGACCCGCTGAAGCGTAACCCACCCATACCCCTACATTTACCCCTTACCTAACACTACGGGCAACTTAGCATGGCCAATTCACCTGACCTGCACATCTTTGCACTGTGGGAGGAAACCGGAGCACCCGGAGGAAACCCACGCAGAACGGGAGAATGTGCAAACTCCACACAGTCAGTCGCCTGAGGCAGGAAATGAACCCGGGTCTCTGGCGCTGTGAGGCAGCAGTGCTAACCACTGTGCCACCGTGCCGCCCACAAAGGTTCAAGCAAAACTTCTCCTCTACACAGGACCTCCAACCAACACGATACACAAGGTATATTGACAACATTTTCTTCCTCTGGACCCATGGTGAGGAGTCACGGAAACAACTACACAGTGATATCAATGAGTTTCATCCCACCATCAAACTCACCATGGACAACTCTCTCATTTCTGTCTCATTCTTGGACACATGCATCTTCATCAAGAATGGGCACCTCAGCACCTTACTCTACTGCAAACCCACAGATAACCTCATGATGCTACAGATCTCCAGCTTCCATCCGAAACATATTAAAACAGCCATCCCACACGGACAAGCCCTACGCATATGCAGGATCTGTTCAGATGAGGAGGAACGTGACGGCCATTTGGAAGTACTCAAGGATGCCCTCATCAGAACAAAGTACAATGCCCATCTTGTTGACAGCCAGTTCTGATGTGCCATTGTGATAAACCGTAATGACCTCCTCAGGAGACAGACACGAGGTGCAACCGACAAGGTACCCTTCGTTGTTCAGTACTTCCCAGGAGCCGAAAAACTATGCCATGTTCTTCGCGGCCTGCAACACATTATCAATGAGGATCAAGACCTTCCCTACGCCTCCACTTCTTGCCTTTAAACAACCACCAAACCTCAAATAGATCATTTTGTTCGTAGCAAACTGCCCAGCTTTCAGGACAACACCATACAACCTTGTCACGGTAGACTCTGTCATGTGTTGACACGGATACCACCATTACACGGGGGGACACCTCCCACCATGTGTGTGGCAGATAATCATGTAACTCGGCCAATGTTGTCTATCTCATACTTCTGCAGGCAAGGATGCCCTGAGGCATGGTATATTGGCAAGACCGAGCAGAGGCTATGGCAACGGATGAATGGACACTGCACAACAATCAACAGTCGGAGAACAGTACAGTGATCTGGGACATTCGACCTTGGACATTCGGATGACTGTCCTCCAAGGCGGACTTTGGGATAGACAACAATGCAAAGTGGCTGAGCAGAGGCTGATAGCCAAGTTCGCTACCCATGGGGATGGCCTCAACCAGGACCTTGGGTTCATGTCACACTACAGGTGACCCCACTGCAACACACACACACATACACACACACACCTACAGACCCTCTCTCACACATAAGCTCTCTCTCATACACTCTCACTCTCACTCACACATCCTCTCACAGACTTATACCCCTTTACACTCACACTCACATACATACACATACACACACTCTCTTACAGGTGACACCCCCTCACCCCCTCACTACACACACACATGCACATACACACACATAAGTTTGTGGGCTGAATTTGTACTTTCAGAATTACATTTTATTTTACTCAAAAACTGCATGAATCCATATAAGATTCTGTAAATCCCTTTTTTAGGTTAGAATCAATCTGAACATTGTGACACAGACAGTCTCACACAGGGCACCTCACACCTTCAGTGCATTATCTGGGCCAACATGGTACCTATTGTTAAAGTTCACTTGAGAGTGTAATTTTAAGAAAGTTCTGAAAGTTACATATGAAAGAACTGAAACCAACATGCCTATTCTAAGAGATAATAGACTTAACAAACAATCCAGGTCTTTTTCAATATATAATTTCAGTAACATTACACTGCAAACTTTTGCTATAAGTTCTATGTCCTATGATCTTATACTCCACAACCACCTGATGAAAGAGTAGCGCTTCGAAAGCTAGTGCTTCCAAAGATAGCGCTCCGAAAGCTAGTGCTTCCAAAGATATCCGTTGGACCATAACGCGGTGTTGTGTGATTTTTAATTTTGTACACCCCAGTCCAACACCAGCACCTCCAAATCATGGCCAGTTGGATTGGCACTGAGCTTTATGCAGGTATTAAAGAACAGTGGAAACATGAGAATGAACATTTTTTTAAAAATTAAGATGCTTGTTTTGAGTCTTTGTCCAATATTTATTCTTTCAACCGATGGTAACAAAACAGATTCTCTGGTCATTGTCTCATTGCAATTTGTGGAAATGTGCTGCTTGCAAGCCTATCTTTCTTTTAAAAAATTGAATAGACTAAATCATAATCTCTGAGAAACTGTATTAGGCTTAATTACAGAAAGACTTATTTTTACTAACCTGAATTCATATTAGAAGAAATAAGCAACCCTGCTACAGATTAGACTGAAATTCAGTATGAAGTGTGACTCAAGGGCACACATAACTGCAGTATATCTCTGTACTGTCTTCATATAACATTAACAACTCCTTGCATTCATACAGCGTACCCAACATGGCAAAACAGTCAAAGTTCCTTTAAAGGCATTATATTGCTAAATTTGACACCATCTCATATCATGGCGTGTTAGTTCAGGTGAGAGATTATGAAAAAGAAAAACCTTCCAATTCTATAGCAATTTTACAACCATTGGTCATCAAATGAAGTATTTTGGAAGTGTAATAATTGTTATGATGTAGGAAATCAAGTATCTAATTTGCAAATTACACTCCCACAGACCTGCAGTGTGATAGGATAACCTGTTTCATGAAAGTAATTGAAGGATAATGCTGTTTAGGCCATCAGATATAATTCTCCAATTTTCTGAAATGTTATCTTTATCTGGGAAGGCAAACAGCCTCAATTTAGTACCTGGAAGATGGTATCTCTAACAGTGATTTGATTTGATTTGATTTACTGTCATCACATATACCTTAGTACAGTGAAAAGCTTTATTTTGCGAGCAGTATGGGAAGATCATAACAAACAAGGTCATGCAGATCATCAGGATGCTTAGACAGAGTGAGGGACACAAAGTTACAGCTGCACAGGAGGCGCACAAAGCAAGATCACCGTTAGAAGATCAACATTATTTAAAGTTAGAGAGGTCCATTCAGCAGTCTAATAATGGCAGGGAAGAAGCTGTTCTTGGTGCGTGTGTTCAAACTTCCGTATCTTCTGCCGGATGGAAGAAGTTGGAAAAGAGCATTACTGGGTTGGGAGAGGTTTTTGATGATGTTGGCAGCCTTTCCACAGCAAAAAGAAGTGTAAATGGAGTCCATGGATGGGAGATTGGCTTCCATGATGGTCTGGGCTGTGCACATGACTTTCTGTAGTTTCTTGTGGTCCTGAACAAAGCACTTGCCGTACCAGGCCATTATGTACCTGGATAGAATGCTTTCAATGGTGCATCTGTAGAAGTTGGTGCTGTCTCAACTATACATCAACCTTAGATTTTGTTCTCAAGTCTAGAGTGGTACTTGGAATCTGTAACTTGAAACTGAATCACATCTAACATGCACTGCACATGGAGCATCTTATTAATGTGAGATATACAAAGACAGAGAAGCTTGGATTAATCATTCTGCAGTTTAGGGCTTGGGCAGCTGTAGACAAGATTGCCAATAGCAGGTATGTTTAAATCAGGAATGCACAAGTGGCCAGAATTGAAGGAGTGCCATATCTTGGAAGGTCAGGCTGAATGAGATCACAGAGATGCAGAGGACAATGCCATAGAACAATTTGAATGTGAGGGTAAGAATGAAGACATTGGCAGACTGAAAGCCAATTTAGGGCAGACTGCATGGGTGATGGATGTATGGGATATAATAAAAGCCAGGATGTGAGCAGCAGAGTTTTGATGGAGCTGAATTTCACACATCCATTTTCTGATATGATTCCAATATCCAATGTTAGTAAGGGCAAGTAAGCACCAAGAGGTTTTCAGAGATTCTGGTCACAACACAAACAGAAAGAAGCTTTTGCATAACTACTGTTAATTTTTTATCCATTATTTCCTTTGCAATGAGAAATACTGTGATGAAACTTAATTGCAACTAAATTGTTTACGGGGTGCAATCACCACCAAACAAATCACTTACTGGTGATGGTGCCTCCAAACAAGATAATGATCTGCAAATGATAATCTGCCCATTTACAGTATCAGTTTTGAGCTGCTGAGTTCTTATTTATAAGTAAGTAAATGATCAACTGTATTGTCCTGACCAGTAAATATCCAACAACCCTCATGACATTCACTCTATTTCCAGCTTCACAGTAACATAATAATGTTAAACCGGTTCTCACTCACTGTTTTGACTGATGACCCTTTTCAGCTGTTATCCTGGAATTGACTTAATCTTTTTGACTTTCAAATAAAAATGCTTAATTTTATATTCTTAAGAAAAACTTTCAAACTACTGTATATTGGAAAAATATGTTTACCTTAGTTCATCAGGTATGGGTGCCTCTAGCTAAGCCAACATTTATTGCGTAACCCTAACTACTGTTGAAAAGTGGTGGTGAGTGGTCTTTTTGAACTGCAGCATCCCTTGGGTTGTAGGTACACCTTTAATGCTGTTGGGGAGGGAATTCCTGGATTTTGATCCCATGATAGTGATAAAATCCCAAATCAGGATGGTTTGTGGCTTTGAGAGGGATTTGCAGGTGGCGGTGCTCCTATATGTCTGCTGCATTTGTCGTTCTAGATGGCTAAGGTCATGAATTCGGAAGGTGCTGTCAAAACAACCTGGATGTGTTGATGCAGAGCAACTTGAATGTTATGGGGAAATGGTTAGCTACTCTCTTGTTTTAAATAGTCATTGTGTAGCACAAATATATACTTGCCACGTTAGGCTAAACCCAGATTTTATCCAGACCCTGTTACATTTATACTGCTTCAGAACCTCAGGAATTGTGGATGGTGCTGAAAGTTATGAAGTCATTAGTGAACATCAACTCATCTGATCTTATGATGCAATAAAGGTCATTCTTGAAGCAAATGAAGATGATTGGGGGCCTAGGATAGATGTAAGTGCTTAATGGGAATGTTCCGGAGCTTCCTTCTACCTTTAAAACAAGTAGAGAATATTCCACAACACTCCTGGCTTGAGTCTTGCAGACAGACTTTGAGGAGTCAGGGGTTACTGTTGTTACTGCAGAATTCCCAGACTCAACCTGTTGTTGAGCCACAGTATTTATATGGGAGAAAGTGAGGACTGCAGATGCTGCAGAGTCAGTCAAAAAGTGTGGCACTGGAAAAGTCTTGCAGGTCAGGCAGCAACTGAGGAGCAGGAGAGTCAATATTTTGAGCATAAGCCCTTCATCAGGAATGTTGGGGTGGGGGCGTAAGAGGACTGAGATAAATAGGAGGATGGGATGGGGCTGGGATGAAGGTAGCTGGGAAATTGATAGGCGGATGTAGGTGGGGGATGATTGTGATAGGTCAGTGGGAAGGGTGAAGCAGTTAGGTGGGAAGGAAGATGGACAGGTGGGACTGGTCAAGAAGGTGGTGCCTAGTTGGAGGGTCGGATCTGGGATGAGGTGGGGGGAATGGTAGATTTGGAAACTAGTGAAGTCGACATTGATGCCATGTGGTTGGAAGGTCCCAAGGCAGAAGATGAGGCATTGGAGGAGAACCGACTTGCATGTCCTTGGTGGAGTGGGAGGGGGAGTTGAAGTGGTCAGCCACAGCCCGTTGGGGTTTTTGGGTGCGGGTGTCCCAGAAATGTTCCCTAAAACGTTCTGCGAGTTGGCGTTCTATCTCCCCAATGTAGAGGAGGCCACATCGAGAGCAATGAATACAGTAGATGGGGTGTTTGGATGTGCAGGAAAGTCTCTGCTGGATGTGGAAGGATCCTTTGGGGCCTTGAATGGAGGTGAGGGGGGAGGTATGGGCGTCGAGGGAAGATGCCAGGTGTGGAGGGTAGGTTGGTGGGGGGGCATGGACCTAACGAGGGAATCATGGAGGGAATGGTGCCTGCGGAACGCAGATGGGGGTGTACGGAAATATGTTTCTGTGGTGGGGTCTGATTCCTGCACCTCCGCCCTTGAACCTCACCCCTCCAACCGCAACAAGGATAGAACTTTCCTGGTCCGCACTTTCCACCCCACTAATATCCGAATACAGCTCATTATCCTCCATCATTCAGCCACCTAAAATCAGATCCCACAACCAGAGATATATTTCCCTCCCCACCCCTATCTGTGTTCCACACGGACCATTCCTTCCATAACTCCCTTGATAGGTCCATGCCCACACCAACTCACTCTCTACACCCAGCATCTTCCCTTGCTGCCACACAAGGTGTAAAATCTATGCCCTCACCTCCGTCCAATACTCCAAAGGATCTTTTCACATCTGGCAGAGAATTCTCTGCACATTCACCCACCTCATCTACTGTGTCCATTGCTCTCAATGGGTCTCTTGTACATCGGGGAGACAGAACGCCAACTCGCAGAGCGAGAAAACATCGCTGGGACACACACCAAACAACCCCATCGCTGTGGCTGACCATTTCAACTCCCCCTTCCATTCCATCAAGGACATGTAAGTCCTAGGCCTCCTCCACCACCAAATCCTAGCCACCCAAAACCTGGAGGTAGAACACCATAACAGGTGGCACAGTGATTAGCACTGCTGCCTCACAGCGCCAGAGACCTGGGTTCAATTCCCGCCTCAGGCAACTGACTGCGTGGAGTTTGCACGTTCTCCCCGTGTCTGCATGGGTTTCCTCTGGGCGCTCCGGTTTCCTCCCACAGTCCAAAAATGTGCAGGTTAGGTGAATTGGCCATGCTAAATTGTCCGTAGTGTTAGGGGCAGGGGTAAATGTAGGGGAATGGATCTGGGTGGGTTGTGCTTCGGTGGGTCGGTGTGGACTTGTTGGGCCGAAGGGCCTGTTTCCACACTAAGTAATCTAATCTAAGCTTCCGCCTTAGGACCCTCCAATCACATGGCATCAACGTTGACTTTACTAGTTTCCAAATCTCCTCTCCCCCCACCTCCTTCCAGATCTAACCCTCCAATTCAGCACCACCCTCTTGACCAGTCCATCCTGTCCACCTTCTTTCCCACCTATCTACTCCACCCTCCCCACTGACTTATCACAATCACCTCCTATCTGCATCCATCTATGACCGCCCCAGCCCCACACCCACCCTCCTATTTATCTCTCAGCCCCCAGCACTCTACCCCACATTCCTGATGAAGGCCTTATGGCTGAAAGGTCGATTCTCCTGCTCCTTGGATGCTGCCTGATCTGCTGTGCTTTTCCAGCACCACACTTTTTGACACAATATATATATGTTTAGTTCACTTTCTGGTTAATAGTAACCCCAGAATGTTGGTAGTTTGGAGGAGGGGGCACCCCAGTGATGTCAAGGGCCAATGGTTGGATTCTGTTTTATTGGACGTGATCTTTGCTTGACGCTTGTATGCCGCAAAAGTTACCTGCCACTTATCAGACCAAGGTTGAATGTTATCCAAGTATTTCTGCATTTGACCATGAACTGCTTGGTATTTGACGGGTCATGAATGGCACTAATCATTGTCCAAACATCAGAAAACATCCCCACTTCTATGATTGAGGCTAAGACATTGGTGAAGCAGTTAATAATAGGTAGGCCTAGGACTAGACTTGTTGCTGCTATGACTGCATTTCCCTTGAAAAGGAAGAGCTGAAGCAGGGAGTTCTCCATTTTAAATCACATACGTACTCTAAAATTAGGACAATTGAAGAGCTTTAACTTGTTCCTGTGGGTGGCACTGGCTCAGCCCGAATCTATTGTCCAGCCTTAGTTATTCTGGTGGAAACACAGTCTAGGCTATTCAAGTCAGCTGCTTTATGCTGAGTGCAGTCATGTGCAGGTGGCAGGTTGTCTTTCTTGAAATATACTAATTTGGCTTTCAACAACAAAACCAGCAGCTTTCTCAGTCATTCACAGACGAAGCATGTTCGAAATTCAATTACATCTCTCTTAGCAGACTGATCACAGTTCAACCAAAGTGAACACAAAAATAATAATTCACTCATAATTGAGATATGGTTGGCTGAGAGCTACAGCTCCTGGATTCTGCTCCAGATTAGAATGTCTAATGCCTCGAGGTGATCAGTTCAAATTAGGTGCATTCCTCACATGGGGTGGAGTCCAAAGATGTGCAGATTAGGTGAATTGGCCATGCTAAAATTGCCCGTGGAGTTAGGTGCATTTGCCAGGGGTAAATGTAGGGGAATGGGTCTGGGTGGGTTGCTCTGCGGAGGTTCGGTGTGGACTTGTTGGGCCGAAGGGCCTGTTTCCACACTGTAGGGAATCTAATCTAATCTAAACTAATGTGAGAAATGGAGGTGAATCTGGTGGTTGGGGTGGCATTTAATCAGATGGAAATGTCACTTGCCTGCCCCTGAAGCTGCCCCCGACCAGGGAAGGTTTATGGACAGCTATCCTGTGCCCCATACAGAGCATACTCACTTAAGGGCTTCAACCTGCCACACTGGTATTCACCCAGCCGACCCTACAGGAAGCCTAAACAGCAAACCCACTGGGTTTCTTGTAGTGGACTTTTGGAGGTTTCCTCATTTAAAGTGATTCATTGGGCTCTCCCTCTATGACCTGGGCTCCTTCATGATCTTGGGTCACAGACGATTGCATTATCAGAAGTAATCACTGCCTCCCTGCTGCTGCTGAGCTGGCAACTCTCAGGGCACAGAATTTCCACACCGGGGTCTTTGACCCTCGAGAAGGCTCACCCAAATGGAGACTATGTTGGGCCCTTGCTGGCTCTCTGGGAGGTGGCTAAGACCGCTGTTGCCTCTATAACATACTGCATATGACATCTGACTATCCAACATCCAATATTGGTCCAGCAATTGGTCTTTTAATGACTCAATACCTCCAGTTGTTGGATCAAAAACTCAGAACTTTCAAAGCTGAGAACACTGGTAGCATCTTCACCACATGGGCTGCATTGATCCAAGAGGCAAATCTATCAATATGTTCTTAAACAGTCTCTAATGTCCTCTACAGGTGATTTGTCCACGAGAAACCACTACTGAGGCTCATAATTACCAGAAAGAGGTTGCATTTACAATGAATCATAAATCAGGGCTTTTCAAAGCAGGGGGTTGGAAGCTCAGGCAGGGTCATGAGATGACATTTTGAGCTTGGGAGTTCAGAGGCAGCAAAAGTGGGAGGGGCTCCCTCTCTCACTGTACTCACCAAGCCCTCTCCTCCTCCTCCCACTCTGCCGAGGACATGCAGGTCCTGGGCCTCCTCCATCGCCACTCCCTCACCACCCGACACCTGGAGGAAGAATGCCTTATCTTCCACCTCAAGACCCTTCAACCCCAGGGCATCAATGTGGACTTCACCAGTTTCCTCATTTCCCCACCCCTCCCCCCCAGCTTACGCTACTTCCAAACTTCCAGTTTAGCGCCGTCCACATGATCTGGATAGGATAAATAGACAAAATCTTTTCCCTGGGGTGGGGGAGTCCAGAATTAGAGAGCATAGGTTTAGGGTGAGAGGGGAAAGATATAAAAGGGACCTAAGGGGCAACTTTTTCACGCAGAGGGTGGTACGTGTATGGAATGAGCTGCCAGAGGAAGTGGTGGAGGCTGGTACAATTGCAACATTTAAAAGGCATTTGGATAGATATATGAATAGGAAGGGTTTAGAGGGATATGGGCCGGGTGTTGGTAGGTGGGACTAGATTGGGTTGGGATATCTGGTCAACATGGATAGGTTGGACCGAAAGGGTCTGTTTCCATGCTGTACATCTCTATGATTCTATGACTTTATCTGTCCCACCCGTCAATCTTCCTTCCCACCTACCCGCTCCACCCTCCTCTCCAACCTATCACCTTTATCCCCACCTCCATTCACCTATTGCACCCTTAGCTACCTTCTCCCCAGCCCCACACCCCTCTCATTTATTTCTCCACCCCTGAGGCTCCCAGCTTCATTCCTAATGAAGGGCTCCTGCTTGAAACGTTGATTCCCCTGCTCCTCAGATGCTGCCTGACCTGCTGTGCTTTTCCAGCAACACACTCTTGACTCATATTTACTTAACTTAACCCAAATTAGCATGAATTCAAATTAAATAAAATAGCATTAAATTAAATTACAATCCACTAAAATTAAATTACACTACATTGTACTATATTACATTACTTCACTCGCCACACCTCCATCAAGGCTCCCGTCCACGGGAGCATCAGCTATTATAGCATATTTACGAGCCCCCCACTCCTCCACCCCATGGCTCCCAGACCACCATATACGGCCCTCATGGCTATATAAAGGCCATAATCAGTACCACTGACGGATCCATGTCTATGTAATTTAGAAAGGGCCACCATGTCTTATAAAATTGCTCCGTTCTGTGGTGCACCATACCTGTCAGGTAATCTTGAAGGATGTGCTCCATCACAAGTCTGTGCCACCCTGTAAGACCTGGAGGTTTTTCTGATATCCAATTCATTAGGATGTTCCTCCTCGCACAGTGTGTAAGAATATTGAATAACTTCTTCCCGTGCTCACCCAAAGAGGGAAGATTCACTAGTTCCAAAAAGAGGGTCACCAGATCCTCCCTAACTTCCATTCCCAGGATCCTCTCCAGCTCATTCACTATGGCCCCCCCAGTATCCGTGGATCTTGTAACTGGACCAAAAGCAATGTGTAAGGGTGCCAATACTGTTTTTGCATTTGGGAGATTTCGGGGAAGATCCTTTCTTAAACTTTGCTAACCTCTCTGGTGCCATATGGACCCTGTAAAGTATCTTCAATTGCATCGCTTGTGCCATATTGCATATTGAAATCTACTTTACATTCCCCCATATATCCTCCCATGCTTCCGATGAAATTTCTTCCCCTAACTCCTGACTCCAAATCTCACGGAGTCTCTCCATATCCCCCAAAGCATTCCCTCTCTGCAGATGATATATGGTACTAACTGAGAGAGCACCTCCACATCGGAGCACTTTTCAGAAACTATTATATTACTGAGAATTTGGAATTAAGTTTATTGTCACGTGTACTCAAAAATAGAAGTACAGAAGCACAGTGAAAAGTTTACAATGTCACCCCTCATGGTGTCATTTTAGGTACAAAGTATTTTGGTACAAATCATAGATAGAAAATAGAGAAATAAAGAGAAAAATGTTACATTGCCTTACAGGTATTCATACTATAAGTTAGAAAAAATGAGAAACAAATGTTAAAGTGATAAACATGACAATCTTTCTATAAAGGGCCTGCAGTAGATCAGTGCATGGTCTGACATGATCCACACATGGTCTGACCAGGCTCACAAGCCACAAACCATCCAAACCAGTTGACTATCCAGAATCAGTCCTTGCTTTTCCAAATACATGTACATCCTGTCCCTCAGGATTCCCTCCAACAATTTGCCCACCACCGAGGTCAGGCTCACCGGTCTATAGTTCCCTGGCTTGTCCTTACTACCCTTCTTAAACAGTGGCACCACGTTTGCCAACCTCCAGTCTTCCAGCACCTCACATGTGACTATCGATGATACAAATATCTCAGCAAGAGGCCCAGCAATCACTTCTCTAGCTTCCCACAGAGTTCTCGGGTACACCTGATCAGGTCCTGAGGATTTATCTACCTTTAACTGTTTCAAGACATCCAGCACTTCCTCCTCTGTAATCGGGACATTTTGCAAGATTTATTTATTTCCCTACAGTCTATATCTTCCTTTTCCACAGTAAATACTGATGCAAAATATTCATTTAGTATCACCCCCTTTTCTGTGACTCCACACAAAGG
This sequence comes from Chiloscyllium plagiosum, assembly GCF_004010195.1. Taxonomy (NCBI): domain Eukaryota; kingdom Metazoa; phylum Chordata; class Chondrichthyes; order Orectolobiformes; family Hemiscylliidae; genus Chiloscyllium; species Chiloscyllium plagiosum. The sequence continues at coordinate 19,235,159 of NC_057730.1, forward strand.
CCACCTTACTGATCTTTGAGGGGCCCTATTCTCTCCCTAGTTACCCTTTTGTCCTTAATATATTTATAAAACTCCTTTGGATTCTCCTTAATTCAATTTGCTAAAGCTATCTCATGTCCCTGTTTTGCCCTCCTGATGTCCCTCTTAAGTATACTCCTACTTTCTTTATAATCTTTTAACGATTCACTCGATCTATCCTGTCTGTACCTGACATATGCTTCCTTCTTTTTCTTAACCAAACCCTCAATTTCTTTAGTTATCCAGCATTCCCTATACCTACCAGCCTTCCCTGTCAGCCTGACAGGAATATACTTTCTCTGGATTCTTGTTATCTCATTTCTGAAGGCTTCCCATTTTCCAGCC
>NC_057730.1:19236423-19252123 GCF_004010195.1 Chiloscyllium plagiosum
GAAAGGGTTCAGAAAAGATTTACAAGGATGTTGCCAGGGTTGGAGGATCTGAGCTACAGGGAGAGGCTGAACAGGCTGGGGCTGTTTTCCCTGGAGCGTCGGAGGCTGAGGGGTGACCTTATAGAGATTTATAAAATTATGAGGGGCATGGATACGATAAATAAGCAAAGTCTTTTCCCTGTTGTCGGGGAGTTCAGAACTAGACAGCATAGGTTTAAGGTGAGAGGGGAAAGATATAAAAGAGACCTAAGGGGCAACTTTTTCACACAGAGGGTGGTACGTGTATGGAATGAGCTGCCAGAGGATGTTGTGGAGGCTGGTACATTTGCAACATTTAAGAGGCATTTGGATGGGTATATGAATAGGAAGGGTTTGGAGGGATATGGGCCGGGTGCTGGCAGGTGGGACTAGATTGGGTTGGGATATCTGGTTGGCATGGACGGGTTGGACCGAAGCGTTTGTTTCCGTGCTGTACATCTCTATGACTCTATGACCAGTGCCCAATCCAATAACTGCCCCCCATTCCGCTCTGGCCATACTGGCCATCCCACTCCACTCCATGCCTCCAGCCCCCTCCACTCTGATCGTCAGCCACTCTAATAATGTCACTGCCACTCCATGATAAGATTTTAAAAAACTAAAAAAAAATTAAAAAAAGAAAGAAGAATGAGAAAAGAAAAAGTGGACAGAATGGACGAGCATTAGGCGGAGGAGCCCGTACGCTGCCTACCACTATCTTGGAAAGATGGCAATATTTTCTATTGTCTCTACAGCTTCTTCCTCTCAAAGTGAATTACTTCACACTTCTCTGCACTGAATCTTATCTGCTACTAGGTCTGATCATTTCTGTCCTCTTGAAATTAGTCACTATGCTCAGAGTTATCATTCATCCAAATCCTGATTCTCATGCTTTTGAAATTGCACCTTGCACACACAAACTTAAGTCAATCCAAAAAACATTCACTCAAAGCTGCACCTGAACAGTCAAACAGTTTGAAGACATAGTACAGAGGAAATGAATTAGGACAAAGATCTGTACTGTCCAATTGATTCACACTTGACAGAATGAGTTTTGCACACATATGTTTCAGTATTGCCCTCTGCTGGAATTTAGTTAGAGACAAAAAAAAACTACAGATACTGAATCCAAGGTAGATAAGCGAGAGGCTGGGAGAACACAGCAAGCCAGTCAGCCAGTCCTGAAGAAGGGTTCCACCTGAAACGTTGACTTCTCTCCCTCTGGATGCTGCCAGGCGTGCTGTGTTCTTCCAGCCTCCTGCTGGTCTACCTTGGTGGAATTTGGTTGCATTCAAACAAAAATTGTGATAACTTTTAAATGGCGACGTAACCTTCTACAGAAACATGAATCAAATCAGAAGTAACCAAGTTCAAATGTTTTAGAAAGCCAGCCTTCCGTGGAATTAAATAAAGCCACAAGAAAGGCTTTTATTTCTATCCCACATTTTATCGCCTCATAACAATTCCAAAGTGTTTTACAGCCTATTGACCTTTGAAGTGTAGTCATCAATGTAAATATAGGGAGAGACAGCATCTATTTTAATGGCAAGAGCTCAGATACAGCAGTTGAATATAGATTTCAGTTTTGGTTGCAGAATTGGTAAGAACATTAGGAGATTGGGAGAGGCTGAATAGGCTAGGGCTATTTTCCATAGGGGATGAGGCTGAGGGGTGACCTTATAGAAGTTTATAAAATCATGAGGAGCATGGATAGGGTGAATAGCCAAGGGTAGGGGAGTCTAAAACTAGAGGGCATAAGTTTTAAGGTGTGAGGGGCAAGAATTAAAAGGGAACTAAAGAGCAACTTTTTCATGCAGAGGACGGTGCGTGCATGGAATGAGCTGCCAATGAAGTGGTGGAGAGTGGTACAATTACAGAATTTAAAAGACATCTGGATGGGTACATGTATATGAAGGGTTTAGAGGGATATGAGCCACATGCTGGCAAATGGGACTAGATTAATTTAAGATATCTAATTGGTATGGACGAGTTGGATGGAAGGATCTGTTTTGGCGCTGTACAGCTCTATGATTATAAATGTCCTGCTCCTAGTAATAACGTCATTGGAACTTTTATGTCCATTAGTGGGGTTTCAGTTTAAGATTTCTTCTTAAAATCCAAACATCTGACTAATTGCAAAAAGAATGAGGGGTCAATGGGAGAGTCAAGGAAGAAGACTTTTTTTAAATAGAGCAAGTTGTGATGATCTTGAAATCACTGTCAACTGATTCGATATAAACACATTGGGGAGGGATCGTAGGACGAGAACAGGGGAGTGAGACTAATTGGATGGTGATTTTAAAAGATGAACAGAGGCTACAGCAATGGAGGAATGCACACCGCACAACAATCAACATAGAGGAGCGTTCCCACCTAGGTTTATTTGGAACATTTGACCTCGGATCTTCAGGTGACCATTCTCCAAAGTGGACTTTGGGACAGGTAACAACGCAAAGTGGCCAAGCAGAGGTTAATAGCCAAATTCGATACCCATGCTCATACACAAGCTCTCTTTCATACTCACACATACACTCCCAACTCACACATGCATCCTCTTACAGACTTATACCCCCTTACATTCACACTCACTCACATACACATACTCTCTCACAAACACTAATACCTCCTGCACACACACACCCACATGCACATACATGTAAGTTTGTGGGGTGAATTTGTACTTGCAGAGTTACATTTTATTTTGCTCAAAAACTGCATAAATCCATGTAAGATTCTGTAAATCCCTTTTTTTAGATTAGAATCAGTCTGAACGTTGGGGCACAGACAGCCTCACACAGGGCACCTCACACCTTCAATGCATTATCTGGGTCAACATGACACCTATTGTTAAAGTTCACTTGAGAATGTAACTTTAAGAAAGTTCTGGAATTTACAAATTAAAGAACTGAAACCAACATACCCATTCTAAACGATGGGAGACAACAAACTATCCAGGTCTTTTTCAATGTATAATTTCAGTTCCATCACACTGTAAACTTTTGCTATAAATTCTGTGTCTTTTGATCTTATACTCTACAACCACCTGATGAAAGTGCAGCGCATCTGAAAGCTAGTGCTTCCAAATAAACCTGTTGGACTATAACCTGGTGTTGTGTGATTTTAACTTTGATTTTATAAGAGACTGTGCACATACAACTGGCCAAATGTCCTCTTTCTGTTCTGTGTGATTCTATTAAAAGATGTTTAAGATGTCGAGAGCCAGGCAATGAGGGTGTTGATCTTGTCCCACGCTTTATCATCTGAGCTCATCTTCACGGCATCTGTGGACTGTACGCAATGGAAGAAACTAGTCAGTGTCTCCAGTCTAACTGCCTGCACCCATTCACTCAGAACTAATCCATCACTGTCAAAGCTGATGGATGAACTGGGAGGAGAACATAGCACACTCCATACAGGCTCTGGTTAGAAATCTTGGGACTCTAGATCAGGATCTTGGGGCTCCCAGCTGTACAGTACCACTTTCCCCCTCACTGATCTATCCATAACCTACCCCAATGGACAATGATGAGGCTCCCCAAGAGGGGGAGCTGCACAAACTGGACATGAGCCTCACACATTGGCCAAGGGCCCTGGGCACTTGGACCAATGCCCTTGTCTGTCCTGGCCAATGTGCAGATCATGACCTCAGTAGAGAGAGAGAGCTGGCAGTTTGTGATGAGATGATCTAACTGTGAGGCTACCCCCGGTCCATTCACATGTACACTCCCAGCTGCTGTCCCGATTGGCAGCAGAAACCCCCACACTAACCACTTAACGCTTGAGCTAAAAGTTGTCTGTGGGATCATGCTGTGCGGAAAGACTGGTCACATTTCCCATGTGGCAACAGTGACTGGATTTTGAAAGTACTAAATTCTTGAAGAAAACCTTTGGCATCTCCTGAAACCATGAAAGGGGCTGTTTCATTGCACATTTGTTCTCAAAACAATGGCGTAACAGGTTCAAGGGACTGAATGGACTGTTCCTGGTCCTCTGTGACCATTATAATGTTTCAGTATCAAACCAAGTCAACAATATATATTGCTGCTTGAGTTCTGCTGAGTTTTGTAACTAGCTTTACCTATTCTACAATCATAAAACCATGAGAAATAAGCATAGGAGTAAGCCATTTGGCCCTTCCAGGCTGCTCCACCATTCAATAGGATCATGGCTAATCCGATAACTGAACATACTGACAATATATTTTCGACCCCACAGTCTGATAGCTTAACATGTTGGAAATATATAGTTACCTGTAGAAATCAAACATACCAGGGTCCTCTTTAATGTCAGATTCCCAAACAGTGAAATAATTAACTGTTAATCTGATAAATGATAAGAACTATAAAAGAAAAATCTAAATCAGTATGCAGCATGTTTGTTGTCTTGCACAATGGTAAATAAACCAGGCTGTTTTGCTGTAGACTCTCCAATTGCTTCTGGCGGACACTTTTCCTTCTCATTAATTCTCAGGTGGTAATGTCCCTGCCTCTGAGCAAGGAAGCCTAAGTTCATGTACCACCAGTTCCAGAGGTGTGTAATAATGTGGTTGATTTAAAATATCTGAAGTGTCACAGGGTCTGCCCTGTGAGGCTGAGGCTGCTGGTAATTCAACAGCACCTCCTGCAGGGGGCACTCAGCTCCCAGTCCCCAGCCTCTGGAAAACTGATTCTGATAAATTCTGTAAATCCCATAGGCCACTGAGTAGAAAGAGGGCAGAGTGGTCAGCCTGATGCCAGTTGTGGCTCAGTTTCTCACCACTGCCCACGTGGAACTCCATGACCCATACTGGATGAGGCCCTTAAGTGGACATCAATTAACCACTTAAAGCCCCCATTTGAAAGCAGGACAGAAGGCCGTTCAAAAGTCTTCCAACTGTGGACTTAATTGAATGGAGGTGGTAGGTGCAAGATTTAATCTTGTCCAATTAAACTTTAATTGAACAAGATTGCCACAAAATTCACCACATGATTCCTTCTGTCCACAGTGGAAAGAATTTACAAGCAGTATTTTCACACTTTATGATAAATGTTCAATGATTCACCTCAAACGAAAGAAATGAGTTTGTGGCAATACACAAACTGGCATTTTCTTTCTTTTGTAAAAATATACTTTATTCATAAATATCTAAGATATTATAAAAATATAATAAAAAAAACACTTTTCTCAATTTTCTTTGATGCCTCAACCAATTGCAAATTGTTGTATTATCTAAATACGACAAGAACTATATACTTTCTGTTACAGGAATACAGCCCTTCAGTACATTCTGACTGAAAGGCTGTAGACAGTGGTCTTTCTGCACTGCTCCTTTGTGCCAGCTGTCCCAAGCTTTAGTACATCCTTCATTTGGAATGTGGAGAAAATGAGGACTGCAGACGCTGGAGAGTTAGAGATGAAATATGTGGTGCTGGAAAAACACAACTGATCAGGCAGCATTGCTCCTGATGAAGAACTAATGATCAAAATGTTGACTCTCCTGCTCCTCAGCTGCTGTCTGACCTGCTGTACTTTTTCAGTGCCGCACGTTTCGACCCTCCATTTGGAATGAACTGCCAGTCTGCAATCTGCAGGACAACACTGGACAACCAGCAAGTTTTGGGCAGACCATAAAAGTGTTCATAAAAGATTTACAACGATGTTGCCAGGGTTTGAACTAATGGAAGAGCTGAATAGACTGGGGCTATTTTCCCTGGAGTGTCAGAGGCTGAGGGGTGATCTTATAAAGGTTTATAAAATTGTGAGGGGTATGGATAGGGTAAATAGACAAAGTCTTTCCCCAGGGTGGGCGAGTCCAAAACTTAGGTTAAGAGGGCTTTAGTAAAAGGTTTAATGTGAAAGGGGATAGATTTAAAAGGAATCTAAGGGGCAACTTTTTCACATAGAGGAATGAGCGTGTATGAAATGAGCTGCCAGAGGAGATGGTAGAGGCAGCTCCAATTCCAACATTTAAAAGGCACCTGGATGAGTACATGAATAGGAAAGGTTTAGAGGGTTATGGGCGAAATGCTAGCAAATGGGACTAGATTTATTTAGGTATGGACAAGTTGGACTGAAGGGTCTGTTTCCATGTTGTACATCTCTATGGCTCTATGACTATGACTAGGGCAGAAGGTTATGAATTCAAGGTTTCCTCCATGGAAATGTTGTGAGTACAGTACTGAGAGAGTCCTTCAGTGTCAAATACAGTCTTTTCAAATGAGAACTTAATCTGGTGCCATTACCGTGTTGATTCTTTGGGGTTCTTGGTATGCATAAATTCTCACTTCAAAAGTAATTAATTGACTATAATGTACTTTGCAAAATCCTAAAGGTCACAAAAGGCACAACAGAAATTAACTTGCTTTTCTGGGAGTCAGAAAATGGTTTGGTGTTGGATTGACCACATGGTGCATTCAAGCTCACCACTACCTTCTCAAGGACAACTAGGGATGGCTGAACCAGTGATGCCCACATCTCATGAATGAATACAAAAAGGAAGCCTTCCTTCCAGCATCCAATATGCTAAGGAAGAATATTTGATCGAGAGTATTTGGATTTGGCTTCTCTAACTCCTTGTGAATTGATAATCATGCAAAATCACCTTTCATCATTCTTTTTACCAATTCTGACCCTTCTCCCTGTTGCCTAAAACCCAGTCCAAGGGATAGATTTAAAGAAGCATCTAAAAGGAGAGCATGATGGGGAGGAGTAAATTTGGAATTCCAGAGCTTAGGATCTAGGCTACATTACTGTCAATGTAGAATCAACATAGGTCAGCAAGCACAGAGATGATAGGTCAACCATAAAAGTGTCTACAATATTCAATGTTCCTGAATACTATGGCATATATTTTAATCCTGAGTGGGATACAAATGCCAAATTATTTAGTCTACATTTCAGCACTGTTTTATTTTAATTCCTTAGACTCAATGTAATGTTGTCATCTCAGTTCCCACATTACAAGGAACAAAGAAAATTACAGCACAGGAACAGGCCCTTCAGCCCTCCAAGCCTGCGCCGATCCAGAACTCTAAACCTGTTGCCTAGTTTCTAAGGGTCTTTATCCCTCTGCTCCCTGCCCATTTATGTAGTTGTCTAGATATATCTTATAAGATGCTATCGTGCCTGCCTCTACCACCTCCGCTGGCAATGTGTTCCAGCTGCCCATCACCCTCTGCATAAAGGTCTTTCCATGCAATTCTCCCCTAAACCATTCCTCTCTCACTTTGAACTCATGACCCCTAGTAATTGAGTCTCCCACTCTGGGAAAAAGCTTCTTGCTATCCATCCTGTCTATACGTCACATGATTTTGTAGACCTCAATCAGGCCCCCCCTCAACCTCTGTCTTTCTACTAAAAATAATCCTAATCTACTCAAACTCTCCTCATAACTAGCACCCTCCATACCAGGCAACATTCTAGTGAACATCCTTTTGGTAATGTGGCGACCAGAACTGTACGTGGTATTCTGAAAGTGGTCGAACCAAAGTCCTATACAACTGTGACATGAGCTGCCAACTCTTGTATTCAATACCTTGTCCAATGAAGGAAAGTATGCTGTATGCCTGCTTGACCACTCTATTGACCTGCGTTGCCACACTCAGCAAAAGATTGACCTGAACACCCAGATTTCTCTGTATTTTCCCCAGGACTTTTCCATTGCTGTATGCCTGCTTGACCACTCTATTGACCTGCGTTGCCACACTCAGCAAAAGATTGACCTGAACACCCAGATTTCTCTGTATATCAATTTTCCCCAGGACTTTTCCATTTACTGTATAGTTTGCTGTTGAATTGGATCTTCCAAAATGCATCAACTCACATTTGCCCAGATTGAACTCCACCTGTCATTTCTCTGGCCAACTCTCCGGTCTATCTATATTCTATTGCATTCTCTGACAGTCCCCTTCACTATCTGCTACTCCACCAATCTTAGTGCCATCTGCAATCTTGCTAATCAGACCACCTATACCTTCCTCCAAATAATTTATGTCTATCACATAACAGGGGAAGTGGGTGCTCATTTGACTGTTGTCAGCAAGAAAGGGCTTGCAAGAAAAACAGGGATAAGGTTGGGAAGTGGGATCTTTGAGGCAAATGAGCCACACACCCCTACCCTCCACAGCTCTGCAATGGAAATTAATTTCATTTACATGGAGTGTCTCTCCATCCTTCATCACCAGCTGCCCATGATGGTCTGCCCACTTAGACTCAGGTGGATATAAACTTTATGGCACATCCAAGTTATGCACCTAGTGGGAGATACTGGTGCCATCTCACCAGTCATGTTATAATTGGAAACTGGCAAGAATGAAGCTATTCCTGGCATTGGGGAAAGATTTCAATTCTCAATGTAAGGTATCTACTTTTTATGGCCCAAATACCCTTTGCCGAATTTCATTACCAGAACAAACAATCAATATTGTGAATGAATCACACCACCAAGAACTGCTACTTTCTGTTGTGGACTACTATTCATGCTCAAACTCTGGGTGTCACTAGGAAAGCCTGCATTTATTACCCATCCTTAAATACCCCTGAAAACCCAGTGGTAAATTGTCTTCTCAAATTGCGACAGCCATTTGGTAAGAAGTCAGTTGGTACTGTTAAAGGAACGCCATCATTTTGTCCTAGGGACAGTGAAGGAATAGTGATTTAATTCCAAGTTGGGACATTTTTGTGACTTGGAGAGTAACTTGTGAAATTCCCATGAATCTCCTGCCATGTGTCCTTGGTGGTGGAGGTTTTGGGTTTAGGAGGTGCTATTGAAGAACTGTATTTCAAGAAGTATTTGATAAATTTTGCAGTGTTGAAACAGAACATACAGCCCAACAACTTTCCACCTCTTTACATCTGCAACCTATCAGAATGTCATTTTATTCTTTTTCACTCTTGAATATTTCCAACTTCCAGTTTAATGCAAACAAGCTTTTGCTTCTCAAACTGGGGTCAGCAGAGAACTCCCAGACTGCAATGGTCAAGGTTACCAGAGAGTAGCAACTTGAAGCATGATGTTTTTCCCTTATGGTGTTGCCCTCTCTGTGCCCCTTCTCTCCCCGGACTCCTGCTTACTCCAATCTCCACTCTTGCATACTTCCACTCTCACTATGTGGAATTTTCCATTGTCCCTCCTGTTTCCCACATTCATCTCGTATTTTTACCATAATCTGCTCTCCCTGAGCAAATGGTATCCCGTTCTCACTGGGATAAAATAATCTACAGGGAAGAGCAGATATATCTTCCTGATTGATATTTTGAGGCAACTACGTGTTTTCTGTTAAGAATTGTTAAAATACCCTTTACCTGCTGAATTTTCATGTATTAAGTACAGTATTATTATCATTTAGATGAGAGGTTCTGTAATTGTTCATTCATTTGAAAAGGGGTCCTTCAATGAAAGTGTTTAAGAGCCACTGAACTCTTCCATTCATCTCAAATACTCTTTGCAGTAGCAAGTTCTACATTCAAAACACTCCCTGGATAAAGAAGTTCCTCTTGAGTTCTCTATTCAATTGTTAGTGTTGAAGTGGGAGTTGACATGGGGTATGCTGACACGGGGCAAACAGACACAAGATGGCCGCTGAGCCATAAATTGGTTACTTAGCACACAATACCAGCACAATAGACACAGAGCATAAATGATTAGTTTAAGGCGGGTGGAGAAGAGAATACACATCAGTAACATCTACTGCCTGCCAAAGTGTCTGAGTCCAACCACTACCTTCAATAGAAATGTTAACTACCTGAGACTGCTTGCAGTATTAACTGCACGTGTTAATACTTCAGATCTGCAGGAAAACGATCTTCTTTCTCAGGAAGAACGATCACGACCACTGAAACTGACAATGATTTTATAATGTTTCCTGTAAACAAACCATTCTGTACAAACAAAGACTCGATATTTGAACTATTGTACCACAAAATGTATAAAATATCATGACATGTGCTCTGAGAGTGAGAGGAGGCTCGCAGCTGACAGCCGTGCTGACAAACATCTCTCTCCCCGGAGCTCCACTTTCTCTGTACAATAAACTCTGTCGTTGAATCCCAATTCTGACTCCGAGACTCGTGATTTTCCCCACAACAGTGTCTATCTTACAATTATGGTCACTAGTTGTTTCATAAATGGAAGCATCATCCTGCAGCTCTTCTCTCATTCCCTCCATTTTTAAAGGCCTTTTTCAGGTCATCCCCTCAGCCTACCCTTGCCTAGAATCTTGTTGGCTGAGCAACGGGGTGTACATTATAGCCATGTAACACTATTCACAGTCATTAGTGAGTTATCTGATGGAGCCTAAAGATGCGTAAAAGTTAATAGGAAAGTGATGGAACAGCTTCAACTGGATCTGGAATGGGAAACATGTCATAAACACAGTGCAGTCCCTGATTGCTCTTGGCTGTCTTCCTAAAGGTGACCACACGGCATGTCAGGTCATGATGAAGGGAAATGAGTGCCAGCACTGAAGGGGGAGGGTTGATGTGAACCAGAGAGATCAGCCATCATTCATCAACCAGCATCATCATCCCTTACCTGCAACAGCGCTAATCCACTTTCTCCTTCAACACATATAACAGGGAAAACATGTTTTTGGTGATTCCCAAGAGAACCCAGCTTTTATTTGACATTGTCTCCGCCTTTTTGTAAATGAGCCATAACACTGAAATCTGCCTATGCTATGCAGAATGAACAATATAAAAAGGAGGTTGAACACTGCAGATACCACTCAGCTTCATTCAGTCTGCCTCAACATTTGCTGTCGCTGGGGAAGAAGGATCAAATCTAGGTGAGTGGTTCTAGACTATTTCTCTCTCTCGGCATCAGGGCAGACCAGAATGTGACCCTCTATCAGATTGAGGAACCATTACACTGGGGTCTGAAGCCAGCCTTGGATTTGAGGGGAGCATTTCTACCCCTATGTCAACAATTTAGTATTAATATCTTGTTCTAACAATGCCTACAAGTGGAAAATGCAACTTTGGCTCTGAATACTGGGTTGAAATCCAATGGGTGTGAATGCTCCTGCCTCACTCCATCTCCCCATCATCTCCTGCTACTTCATCATGTGGGTTTCAGGAACACATAATATCCAACCCCCCATATAGGAGCAACACCTACTCCCATCAGTCAGGATAATGATGGTTTAGACCTCTGTGTGAGAGTTTGTGCATGACCTGTCAAACTGTTAATCAACCTTCCAATATTTCCACTCCTTCCCCTATGAAGCAGTGTGAAGATATAACAACTATCAACCTTAAATCATATTCTAGACCCTCATATACTTTGTGAGACCGAGTATCTTTTATGTTATACAATGTTACAGTAACAAGGCACAATTACATGCTTATTTATTAGGTTTTATTTTGGGGTCCTATGAGAAGATTTGAAATGTATACAAGTCATAACCAGGTAAGGTTTTGCTTAAGATAATATTTTCTAGGAATGAAAGATTAACAGCAATCCCTCTCAGTGTATGGACACATATAGGTGTCAATTATACCTACTCCCACTTGGCTATCAGGTACAATTAAACTTTTCTTTTACTCAAATTCTACTCCAAGAAAAATAAAACATTATTTTGTCAATACAAGTTTGGTGAAATAGTGCACATTTGCAAAAAACAAAATCTGTTTTCCCAGATGTAACACATCTAAGTTTAAAACTTTACTTGACGTTTTGGTTTTGTTTGTCTTTGATAGTTTTACCATGAGCATGACTGACGTCTTGGAAGCTGGTGACATCAACTCTGCAATCTCACAATGCAAAGGTAACGTTTTTATCTTCCATAGTTTAAACTCAAAAAAATAATATAAATGTTACAGGGATTTTACATAAATAAACAATGATTAGAGTCCGAGACTATTGCATTACATCTTAAAACGGGAGCCTAAATAGTAAAATGGGCAAGGAGGGAGTGATTAGTTTTCTTATTTCAAAAATAGTTTATTCTCAAAGGATATCCTTATATATACATAGTCACAAATATAGTTTGGTTCTGTACAGTAGCATGTCAAGGAAACAAACAAACATTAGAGTTTGACTCTTTCCAAACAAATCAAAGACTTCTCTTAGTTGAACCAGACTATATTTATATGCATTTGAGGCATTGGGAGGGTCTGATAACTGAACAGACCCCAATTTAACCTCAGAAGTGGTCTTTCTCCACTGTGCCTTGGTGGCTGCTGCCCCAAGCTTTAGTGCTTCCATCAGCACATAGTCCTGGACCTTGGAATGCACCAGTCTGCAACTTTTGGTTGGGGTCAACTCCTTGTTCTGGAAGACCAACAGGTTTCAGGCAGACAAAAGAGCATTTTTCAGGAACTGATGACCCTCCAGCGGTGTTGTTGTTTGTCTCGGTGTGTGTCCCAGGCAACAGACCATAGAGCACAGAGTCCTGTGTCACAGAGCTACTCAGGATGAACCTCAGCAAACACCACTGCATCTTTCTTCAGACTCCCTTTGCAAAGGCACATTCCAGAAGGAGCTGTGTGACAGTCTCTATCTCCCACAACCACTGCAGTGGTGCAGACAGACCAATTGTACAAGAACAATATATAGTGCCCTTCTCACCACCAGCCAAGTGATGTCTTGGTATTGTTGGAAAGTAACTCTAGAGGAAAGAGTTAATCTGCTTCACAAAGAAGACACTTAGCCTTATTGCACAGAGCACTTTGAGGGAATTGTCTTCCAAAGGTGCCAACTCTGGCTCAGTGGTAGCCTTCTCATTTATAAGTAGAAGGTCATTGGTCGAAGGTTTGAAAGCATAATCAGGGTTCACACTCCAGTGCAGCATGGTGGCATTCTGTATTGACAGAAGTGACATCATTCAGGTAAGTTTTAAACTGAGGTCCCCATCTACCCACTCAGTTAGGTGTAATAAACGTTATGGCTGCTATTTTTAAGAAAAGGATGGGATGTCTCCCCAGTGTCTTGGGAACAATATTCAAGCATTACTAAAACTGATTATCTCATTGTTGAGTATGAATTAACCACCCCATTTCTACATCAAAAGTACTTCAAAAATACTTAATTAGCCACAAAGCACTTTGGGAAACTCTGAGGTTGTGGAGGGTGATAGATAAATGCAAATCATTTATTTCTCTCACAACTGACATATGTAATCCCTTTCACTCTGATAGAAGCCAGTAGAGTATAAATTCTATTGGAATCAAAGGGATCAACATTGACTGAGTTCAACCAGATCTTTTTACTAGAATTTGCTAAATTGCTGTCCACTGCAGCAAAGGTGTAATTTATCCTCTGTGCCATTGGTTTTGGTGGGAGGAGGGGAGCTGAAAGGGCTGAAGGGCTGTCATCTGTCATACAGTCTTCGATCTGTGCTGATCAGACATCCCAATTTGATCTAATCCCATTTACCAGCATTTGGCCCAATTCCCTCTAAATCCTTCCTATTTATATATCCTTCAAGATGCATTTAAATGGTATAATTGTACCCGCCTTCTCCACTTCCTCTAACAGGTCATTGTACACATGCAATACCATCTGTGTGAAAAAGATACCCCTCAGGACCTTTTAAACCTTTCCCCTCTCACCTTAAACCTATGCCCTCTAGTTCTGAACTCCCCCACCCTAGGACCTTGGCTATTGACACTATCCATGCCTCTCATGCTTTTATAAACATCTACAGGGTCACCCCTCAGCCTCAAATGCACCAGGGAAGAAAGCCCCAGTCTATTCAGCCTCTTCCTATAACTCAAACCCTCCAGTCCCGGTAATATCCTTGTAAATCTTTTCTGCATCCTCTCAACTTTAACAATATCCTTCCTATAGACGGGTGACCAAAATTATTCTAAAAGTGGCCTAACCATGTTCTGTACAGCCACAACGTAACATCCTAACCTCTAAAATCAATGCTCTGACCAATGAAAGCAACTGTGCCAAACACTTCGCCACAATCGTGTCTACCTGTGATTCCACTTTCAAGGAACTATGAATCTAAACCACTAGGTCTCTTCATTCAGCAACACTCCCCAGGGCCCTACCATTAACTCTAATAGTCCTGATTTGCCTTACCAAAATGCAACACCTCACAATTTATCTAAATTCAACTCTATCTACCACTCCTTGGCCCATTGGCTAATCTGATCAAAATCCCACTGTACTCTGAGATAATCTTCTTCACTGTCCACTACACCAGGTAGGTGTGATATTGGTACCAATGTGGTGATGTTTGGAATGTTCCAAACTTTTCCTGAACTCATGTATGTCTGAAATAACAACCTTCCTGATTCTGTGAAATTTCATTGCCACTTATAAAACAGTCACTAATAAATCCACTAGGGGACAGTGGTTAGAATGAGGAGCTCACCACCCCAGGGAGGGCTTGAGGCATATAACATAGATAAGGGAAAACTAGATAAAAGCATTGGGCAGAAAGGAACAGGAGAATTTGCTGATAAGAGGAACTGAAGAGAGGCAGGAGGAGACTTGTGCAGACATAAATGCAAGCATGGATCAGTTGGATCAACTGGCATATTTCTTTCTGCACATTCTATTTAATTCTATGCAATACTCTCAAATCAGATAAAGTAGAGACATACAAGTTTATGTCAGGTTTGCTGTTAATGGTGAGGCCATTAGAAACATTGAAAATAAAACAATTATGGAAGATTTCTTCTGTTGGGAAATTAAAGATGTTGCAATGCTTTTGGCTTAAACCATAATGTCAGACCTGTAGTTATACTGCAGCACACATTTGCGCAAAGTCAGTGTAATTAAACCTTCTGCTATAATAGTGGATTTCTCAGAGCTCTGGTATTGTTATATTTCAATGCAATGTGTGTTGCCAACTCTAGCTCTGCTTAAAGTGTGACAGTAGTCCTGAGGGTTCAAATTAGAATATGCAATATCAGCAATGATCATATTAACATTGAGATGAAATTCATTGCTTGCTATTTTAATGAAGACAATAACTCTTTACTAGTATCACACAGCAGCACTGTAATTGTGGAGAATTTGAGGATTCGTTGTGGCCCGTCTGAATTTGCTACTCAGCTTAGGGTTAAGGTTGTGTTAGTGCTCCATAAATGTTTCTCAATACTCTTCCCTAAGACCTCAATGTATGCTTTTCCCCATCACAGTTCCTGAGTCATTTGACTTCAAGAAGTTCTTCGAAGCATGTGGTCTGTCTAAGAAATCCACAAGCGAGGTGAAGAAAGTCTTTGCAATTCTGGATCAGGATGGCAGTGGCTTCATCGATAAAACTGAGCTCAAGTAAGAACACATTGCAAATAAATTCATGAAAATCAACAGGGTAGATCTTAGTATTCACCACCAGCCCCTGGGCAGCAAACTGACAGAGCCAAACACTTGTTTATTTATTGATCCATCTATTCTTCATTTCATAGATTCTTTGCCTTGAGTTTGAAATTCTTTATGTTCTTCTACATGAAAATAGCTATCTTCCTTTTGCAACTCACCTCAGTACTGCCTTTGTGATATCCTGTGCACTTCAGACAATGGTTGCTTGGCATTATTGACTCAGCCTGCTCCTGCCCCACCGAACTCATCTCTGCATACCTCGACACGGTCCTGTCCCCCTTAGTCCAAGAACTCCCCACCTACGTTCGGGACACCACCCACGCCCTCCACTTCCTCCATGATTTTCGCTTCCCCGGCTCCCAACGCCTTATCTTCTCCATGGACATCCAGTCCCTATACACCTCCATCCCCCATCACGAAGGA
>NC_057730.1:19254484-19322274 GCF_004010195.1 Chiloscyllium plagiosum
GTGTAGGTTCACGAGGTCAATTCCTGGAATGGTGGGACTACCTTACGCTGAAAGACTGGAGCGACTTGGCTTGTATACCCTTGAGTTTAGAAGGCTGAGAGGGGATCTGATTGAGACATATAGATTATTAAAGGATTGGACACTCTGGAGGCAGGAAACATGTTTCCGCTGATGGGTGAGTGCCGAACCAGAGGACACAGCTTACAAATATGGGGTAGACCATTTAGGACAAAGATGAGGAGAAACTTCTTCACCCAGAGAGTGGTGGCTGTGTGGAATGCTCTGCCCCAGAGGGCAGTGGAGGTCCAGTCTCTGGATTCATTTAAGAAAGAGTTGGATAGAGCTCTCAAGGATTGTGGAATCAAGGGTTATGGAGATAAGGCAGGAACAGGATACTGATTAAGGATGATCAGCCATGATCATATTGAATGGTGGTGTAGGCTCAAAGGGCAGAATGGCCTACTCCTGCACCTATTGTCTATTAATTCCATATTTGTACCATATCCTTTCCACTCTCCCCACCTAAAACAAAAAATAACTATTTCACAAGGCCAACCTCTCCAGGAGCACATTCAACCAGATTTGGAAAGACTATTTGAGACATTTTACTGGAATTGATCTCAGAAGATGGTTACCCACATTGAACATGGTAAAATATAGCCTCAGAGCTTTACCTCAGTCTCCTTCAAGTTCCAGGCTTGTTCGGTAATTAATGCCAGTGGCCACCTTTTAGAAGTTTCTGTTAACCATTAGTTTGTGTTTTAGTTGTAGTGCTCCACCTGTGGTTGTTTAACCTGATTATGGTTTTGTTTAAGAGAGAAGAAAGCCATGTGGGAGGCTCTTGGCCCACACAGATTCCATGTCAAAAGGACAAAATCATCGACAGCAGATGCTGCAATTTATAAACAAATAAAACAGGAGCTACTAGAAAGATTTCACAGTTGAGGGCAGGACTTGGGCTGATATAGGGTCAGAGGACTTAGCCAAAAGTGCACAGAATGTCACAGGCAACTGTCCATCTGGAGTTAGCACAATCTCCCTGTGTCAGTGTGAGTTTTCTTCAGGTGCTTCAGTTTCGTGTCCAGGGATTAGACTCCTTGCAGTGTGGAAACAGGCCCTTCAGCCCAACCAGTCCACAGTGACCCTCCAAAGAGTAACCCACCCAGAGCCATTTCCCCCTGACTAATGCACCTAACACTATGGGCAATTTAGCATAGGCCAATTCACCTACCTGCACATCTTTGGACTGTAGGAGGAAACCACAGCACCCAGAGGAAACCCACGCAGACACAGGGAGAACGTGCAAACTTCACACAGACAGTTGCCCGAGGCTGGAATTGAACCTGGTGCTGTGAGGCAGTAGTGCTAACCACTGAGCCACAGTGCCACCCTACATTAGGTGGATTAGCCATGGGAAATGCAGGGTTAGAGGGTTAGGTTAGTGAAGTGGGTCTAGATTGGATTCTATTTGCAGGGTCAATTTTGACTTTACGGATCAAATAGCCTGCTTTTACACTATAGGGATTTTATGAACTTGATTCTGTGGCAAGATCGGGTGGACATTCCATATTCCAATGAATGCTAAATGATTGACCGATTGCAGAGTTTTTCTTATTTCATCAGGAATGTTGATTTTAATTGAAAAATTAAACTTAATAGACAAGCCAGTGAATTAATGGCTTCTTATTGAACAACATGACAATATCAGTTGAACAAAGTATCAGTCATTGGTGTCAATCTGCTGAATCACATTTTTGATGGATGACTGGATAACATGGTAATCATCAATCTTCATGGGTAATTCAAACTGCCCAGCACTGATCAACTAATTAAGCTATTGTTGTTCTTTTCAATTGCAAATGGCCTGGGTGACTTAATTGGCAGAAGAATCAGGTGCAAGATGAGAACTGTTTTTAACATGGCAAGTGATTGTGATCTAGAATTTACAGCCTGTAAGGGTGGAGGAAGCAGACTCAATAGTAACTTACCAAAGGGAATGGAGATATGTAATTTAAAAGGAAAAGCAATTGTAGAAAAACCAGGAAAGAGACAGGGAACATAATTAATTGGATAACCCTTGCAAGGAGTCTGTATGGGCACCATGGGACTTTGCCTGTGGTAGATTGTTCTATGATTCTGAAATGGGATCCTGGGATTTTTTTTGGCCTGGAATCAATTTCTGAAAATTCAATTTCACATCAAGGCATCATCCCCATCTGCCTACTGGTTCCCACTCTGTCCATGACTCCATTTCAAAATTCACATTCTTTACAAATCCTTCCTCTCCTGCATCATTTCTCTTTTCCACACCCCGACCCCTTTAATCTCCTCCAATCACACAACCCCCTGACATCTCCACAGTCCTCTAATTTTGCCCTCTAGAAATTCCATGATTTATATTGATCCCAACAATTGGTGGCTGGCCTTCAATGATCTGATCCTAAGCTCTAGAATTCCCATCTAAACCTCTCTATCGCTTTCTCCTCTAAATCAGTTCTTTAAATCTACCTCTTTGAACAAGTGTTTGGTCATCTGATACATCTTGATTTTTTTTTTCCTATTTATATATATTTTATTAAACAAATTACAAAACAGTTTACAAAAAACATTGACAGCTGTACACAAAAGACAGCAGTTTTACAAGGGAGAGGAGCAGCAAACTGATACATCTTGATGTGGTTGGCTGTTAAATTTTGTTTGATAATGAGTCTTGTGAAGGGATTAAACCACATTAAAGACCCCAAATAAATACAATGTCTTTCTTGTTGAGATTTGATCAGCCAACTGCATTTCTCTACTTCAGGTTGTTTCTTCAGTATTTCTCCAGTGGAGCAAGACAACTGAGTGATAATGAGGCTCAATCCATGCTTTCTGCTGCAGACAATGATGGTAATGGTAAAATCGGATTTGAGGGTACGTTAAACACTATTTGAAGAAAACACAACCCAAACTGAATGGCTTCAGCATCTGTTCACATGGGGAATAGTGATATACCTGCAATTTTGCTTCTTAGCTAAGGGTCACTTTCTTTGAGTCAATCTGGTATTGCTGATAATGGACATGTGAAAAGTTTGACAGTTTTGCATTTATTTTGATTTTAACTTAGTGTTTTAAGAATTATTTTTGTTGTCTCTTTTTTTTTCCTTTCAAATGTCACTCTGAAGGTATGATCTAATCCAGACTGACATTCCCAATGTATTATTGAGGGACTGCTTCACTGTTGGAGATGGCATCTTGGATGAAATGTCATTCTGATGTTGTATCTGCCCTTTCTAATAGACGTGTTTGAAAAATCCTATGCCACTATTTTGAAGAACAGAGGAGTTCTCTCTAATGTTCGGGATAATATTTATCCCTCAATCAACATTGCTAAAACAGACAATCTACTATTGTCACATTGTTCTTTATGGGAGCTTGCTGCACTGGTATGAATTAACATACTTCAAAAGTATTCCTTTGCCTGTACAGCACTTTGGAATTCCTGATTTAGTGAAGTGGGTTATAAAATTGCAAACACTACTTCTTTTCTAAAATGTATTTTTTTTTCACATCTTATCATGTAAGGTGTATTTTCCAAGTAACTGCCCCTGGTGTCTGTTTCTCAGATTTTTGCCCTCTGTAGCTGGTGCTTGAAATGAATAATCTTCAACATTTGCTAATGTTTCTCAGTTACCAAAAGATAAAGGAGATGTAATGTTTTCTCTTGTCCCTTCTCTATTCATTCTCCTCTTTTCTTTTTCTATGTTTGTCACTTTCTCTTTTTGTTTGCATGTTTCCTATTGGTGCAGCACTTTCAGTTGTTTTTAAAGAAATGATCATTGCAATGAATGAAATGACTTGCTTCTGTTTGTAACTATCTCTTCCCCCAAGAAGAGAAACTAATCACTGAATAAGTACTTGAAGGGAAAAATATTGCAGAGCTATTGGTGGGGAGAGGGACTTGTTTGATTATTCTTTCAAGGAGCTGGCTGAATGCTTGCCCTGTGTATCACTCTATAACATCTTGTACCTGAAACTTGCATATCAGAGATCAGCCTGAAAAAGTGATTGCCACTCAAAAATTAATCTTTTCTCTGTTTCTTATTAGCATCTCCCACCTTAATGCAATGTAACTGTATTCCTTGGGTGAGCTCAAATCTGCATGAATGAAAGTTTGCCTTGCCCTACTGTTGATGTGTGCATGATCATCCTGTCATAGAATCTTAGAGTAGAAAGAGGCCATTCAGCCCATTATATTTATGCCAGCCAAGAAGTAGCCATCCAGTCTAAACCCATTTTTCAGCTCTTAGTCCATGCCCTTTATCGGTAACAAAAAATTTCATGTGCATATCTAAGAACTTTTTTTAAATGTTACAAGCTTTTCTGCTTTCACTTCCTTTTCAGGTATCCAGATTCCCACCACACTCTGGGTGAAAAGTTCTCCACCCATTCCCTTTAAATCTGCTCAACCTAAATCCCTCTTGTTAGGACCCTGCAATTAAATGACTAGGGCCTTCCTTCGTCCTCTCCATTTACACCTTTCATAATGCTGTGCATTTTAACTGAGTCTCCCCCTCAACATCCCCTGTTCCATCCCATGCCCAATCTTGCTTAAATTTTAAAACAATAACATTGTCATTAATCTGCTGTTTACCCCCTCAAGTGCAATCACATCTTTATCTTTTTTTTTGCAGAATTTCAGCAACTAGTTCAATCTTAAAGAAAACTAGAGATGTGAATTAGAAACTAATTCATGAAGCCTGTGTTCTGGTGCATACAGATACAATCTCTGAAGCATCTGTACAATTTGATTGTACAATCATATAACAAATCCAGTGTACATTCTACAAATGCTTTGGATTGACGTGATTGATTTGTTTGCTTTTTAAAGGTCTCTCATGACTAAATAAAATACTTATTGGAACTAAGTTTATGATGTAATTTGACTAAACTCTTTTCAAAAGTGCTAATATATGATGCATTGATAGGACTTTATACAGTACAGATTGCATGTGAGGGGACTGCACTATTTATTACCTTTTGTTCACATGAGATTTTAAACCAGGGCTCTGGCTTCTCTCTATATAAGAGGAGCTCTCCCTAGCAGACATTTAATCTTCAGCCAACAGCTCCCAAAAAAAAGTTATCATTGGGAGCTTGCTGAACTCAAATTTCCTGCTGCATTTATGTTTCAGCAGTGATTTGAATTTCTAAAGTATTTTCTCGCTGTGAAGCATGAGATAAATGCAAGTTATTTCTCTATCTCCTTTTTGGCTAAAGACCTGCACAAGTGAATGGTGCCTGATGGGGCACTGTACCATTGTGGTTTGGTTGTTATATTAGTAGTCAGTTACTAAATCAGCTAATCAAGTAATCATTACACTTGTCATCAGTAGAAATCAGACCATCAGCAGATTATCCGTGATCCTGTTGAATGGAAGAGTCAGCTCGAAGGATGAAATAGTCTGCCCCAATCCGAAATTACGTGTTCCTAAATCTCGATTTACAATCCAGGGGCATGAGTTCAAATCCTGAAATAGCTGTTGGAGAAATGATGTTCAATTAGTTAAATAAAAATATGAAGTTAGTATCAGTAATGGTGACCAGACTATCATGAAAAATAATATTATTGATGCCTTTTTAGGGAATAAATTCTGCCACCCATATCTGATCTGGCCTACATATGTCTCTAGGCCCACAGTCACAGGATGGATTCTGTAATATCCAGCTAGCCATTCAGCTCTAGTCATGGAAGTGACTAACGACACTACCATCTTCTCAAGGGCAATTAGGGGTGGGATCTTGGCATTGATGTCCCCGCCTTGTGAATTAATCTCTGTTTGTAAAATTCTTTGCATTTGCTTTATTATTGCTGAGATTCAAGGGCAAATGTGAAATGACACAACTGCCTCAATCCCCAACATTCACTCACTACGCTCATAACTCAAGTTGGTGTAAAATCTAGATTCACAGGGAGGCATATCCAATTAAGATGATTGGGTGGGCACTATAGCAAGGAAGTACAACGTGAGTACAGCTGCCTCAAAGGAAGAGACAAGTGCAGCAAAACTGTGAAGATACCTTGAGGTGGAGACACACTCTGAAGACTCGTAAATACGGTGGCCACAGCTACCAGACTATCACAGCCCTCTGATGAATGTCCTGAAGCCCCAGTTTTGCTTCTTGTAGTTATTCCATCACCTCCCTTCCCCCAGCAAGGAGGGACAACTGCTTCCCTAAACACAGCTGGAGGCAGGAATAAGACCAGTAGGCTGACCAGTGGGGGAAAATAAAACACCCTCTTTTCTCCACCTCAGTATGACTCATCTCCTCAAGGTTTATTATGGGCCAGACATTGCTCAAAGCCCTTGTCACATTAATCTATTAAAGAAAACAAATGGGCACTTGAAAAGCAGCACTAATGTCCCCAACCCTAAAACAAATCCCATGTGCTCCAGAAGTGTGTAATAAGTTCTCTGGACAAGTTGATTATTTAAAAAAATGTTAAGGAAAATAGTCAGAACTGCACAAATAAGAAATCAGAGTTCGATTTTCCTGCTGATCCCAACATGGAGACCCGAGGCAGGTGGTGGTGGTCCTGAAACCACATTGAGTGGCAGCAAGACCAGCTCCAAAATCTTAATCAGAGGCAGTGTTTTAAAAGTAGCTTGCAGGTTCACCATCCAATTAAGGGATGTGGATGGCACTAGCTCAATAAAGGTGGGTGCTGCTGAGAAAGCGTGGGCCGCTTAACATGAAGGCACCTCAGAGGGAGGTTTATCTGCCTCCATTCTTGTTTCCAAGGATTGGGCCATCAACATCTATTAGATTGGTTGACACTTAAGGGCAAATACTGAAGTGGCTTCCCACTGCATTCTCTAGGATAGCTGACCAGGAAACTCTCCCACTCTTATCATCTGCCACTGGGTGTACAGGAAGGATTTTCAAGCTGTTTCACCATATTACTAATATACCTTCCATAGGCAACAAGCCTTTTGCATTGTGCTGCACAGTCTTCAATGGAGAGGTAAATAAAACAATTAAAAATCAAAGGGAAATGCTGGCAAATGGAACTAAATTAATTTAGAATATCTGTTTGGCATAGACAAGTTGGACCAAAGGGTCTGTTTCCATGCTGTTCATCTCTCTGACTATATGATTCTATGTGATTGGCAGGGCTGGTGGGAGGGAGGCTAGGGTAGTAGCAGTGGGGGAGGGAAGAGTTTGGTGGTTATGGCAGGAGCTGGGCTTCCTGTCATCCCCTCTCTATTGCTCTTTTTTAGGAAATGAAGCCTTCGGCTCAAATTATTTTTGGAAAGCTATGGGGAAGCTAATTACATTCCCATTTTCCAGGCATCCACTCTACCTTTGGCAAAATGTTGGTGGGCCAGGAAAATCACCTGTAGAATGGAGCTCTTACTTATAAAATGGACTGCTTGCCTTAATTTGGTGTGCACAACAAACACATCCCAGACAATGATAACTCACTGAATAAAAAGAAATCCTCACATTGCGGGGATTTTAGCCAGTTATGTTTAAACCTGTCATCTCCGGTTACTGACGCTCCAGTCATTGGAAATGGTTTCTTCGGATCAACTCCTTCGAGACACTTCATCATCTTAAACTAATTTGTTCCCCTTAATTTTCAGTGCTGTAAGGAAAACAATCCCATTGTCTCAAAGTAATGGGAGTACCACCCAAGCTATCCATAACATTTATTGATGAAATTGTTGGTTTCTCTATTATCATCACCCACCTCACTGTCCACTAAAATACGCATCCCTAAACTGGATTCACACATTCAGTATTATTTCTACAGATTGGGTTGACTGTTTAGAAAGCTTACAAGTGTTCACTCAAAGTGTGTCCTTTTCAAAACACCCAATCACTCAGAAAGCCCCCTCAGAAAGTGTAAAGTCTTTTTTGAAGATGTAAAATGAATCCAATCTTACGACAGCCTGTACATTGAGTGAGTCCGTCTCCGTTAGCACAACTGCTCATCTACAAGGGCACGCAAATGGTTCTCAATTCAATGCCCATTTCCTCTCTTAACAGTTGGACCCAGAGGTTTCCAGATCAAGAAAAACAGCAACACAGGTTCTTAAGGCCACTGAAAGAGAAGTAAGCTGAGCGCCGCAGTTAAATTTCCAGAAGAGTGGCTGGAATTGAAAAACTTGTGTTTGAATCTCTGTTAGATGATAAATGGAATACCATGAATAGTTCTTGCCTCCAAAATCTTCCTTCAAATGTCCCAATGCTTGGACCTACATGTGAATTACCCAGGACGTTCAAATTTGCAAATGGAAGTTCCTCAGCCATTCGGGATTCTGTATGAACGTCTCCTAATCTGAGCTGGAGCCAATTGACTTGGAACAGATCCAGGCAATTTACCTGAATTTTATATTGTTTAAAACCTTGTCTAACACCTAGGTAACTGTATAACTGGACCACCACATCTAATTTCCCAACATCCCCACTTGTAGTCCACATCCCAAATATTCCAAATCACCTGACTACACCCTCACCACCTGACTCCCCACCATTGGTTAACTAATCAATCTAAGTAGCCCCATGACATCATAATAATTCCACCCCTCCAACATGACTACCCCTTCACCCAACCACTCCCCTGATAGCCCTTTGTTCTGACTACCACACCCCACCACCCCGATCTGACCCAACCACCCTTGACCATTCAGCATTCATCCCCTCCCCCACTGACTAACCCACACTGAAAGAGACTGCTGCCTGTAGCTACTCCTGCCATGCGATCTGCAGTCAGGATCTTCTACATTTGTACCTATTGCCCCATCCTCACACATCCAGTGGAGCTCATACAACTACTCTGTACTGCCCACTATCCAACTCTGCCCAAAGCTGGGTCTGCTATCTACTGCTCTCCTCCAATGATTGTACTGTACTCGGGTGGAGATCCCAAGCAGATGCTGTGCATTTCTTTGATAGTCCTGAAGATCTCAGAAGGAATGAGTAGCAGTAACAATGTGCAGCCTCTGCTGTGAAGATTTGTCCATATTATGAAAAGGATATAAAGGCATTGTTGAAAGTCCAAAACAAGTTTTGTAAGCATGACAGCAGAAGGGGGAGATGGTAGTACATACACCCATCAGTAAAGATTGTACATTTAAGGCTTTTCTAGAAATGGGAAGGCAAAGGAATGACCTTTTAAAGGCCTTTTAGGATTATGACATATTTAGTAAAGTGGAAATGGAGCCGGTGTTTTTATTTGTGAGGGAGACTAGACATTGGGGCCATGAAAATATATTAGTTACTAATAATTGGCAATTCAGAAGAAACTTCATAACTCAGAAAATAGTGAGAATTCAGAACTTGCCACTGCAGGGAGTATTGTAGCCAATAGAGTTGATGCCTTTCAGAGGAGGTCAGACAAACAGACAAGAGTCGGTGGGGGGGGAATCCACGATGGCGGTGATCGAGGAAGATCATGTTGCAGAGCTCCGCATCGCATCACAAGTGGGATGAAGTCTTAGCCCGCCCTACCTGGACCACCACGAGACCCTGGAAAGGTCATGGAGTCCCAGGAAACAGTCAGAGAGTAAATTACATCGGTTTTCACCATCCAGAAGAACGGAGGAGGTACGTCTGAGGCCAGGCTGCAGAATCTTCAGATTTGATTTCTTACAAGGTCCTGGTGAAGGAGCTCGCAAAGTCTCACGAGATGTTGGGCAAGCAGATAGAGGAGAAGCTGGCCTTGATCTCTAACATGCTGCAGAAGCATGAACAACAGCTCGGAGACCTGGAGAAAAGGATGGATGTGGTTGAACACAGAGTCACAGCGTTGGAAGCTGATACCGGTTCCTCCAAGGATAGGATCCAGGGCCTGGAGACGCAGGTCCATAATTTGCTTGTCCAGGTTCATGATCTCGAGAACAGCGGCAGGAGAAAAAATATTTGGATCGTCAGTCTGCCAGAGGGTGAGGAGGTGAGCGGCTGGTGGAATTTATTGAGGACTGGTTGCCGAAATTCCTTAACTTGGAGGCTGGAATGAGAGGCTTGAAGATTGAGAGGGCTCCCTGGGTCACTGTGCAGAGGTCAGGTCTGGACCAATAGCCACGTCCTATCTTGGTGCGGTTTCATCACAATAGAAAGAAGGAGAGAATCATGGAAGCTTCCAGACTCCAGGGGAAGGATCCGAAGGCCCTAACTTATGAGGGCTCTAAGATCGTGTTCTTCCAGAACTTTTCAGTGGGGGTGATCCGGAAAATAAATTCCTATGATGGTGTCAAGACTGAGAGAGCTCAGGATCCAGTATTCTCTGAGGTATCCAGCGGTGCTCTGGTTAACCTTAGATGGATCTGTACATCTCTTTGACACATTGGAGAAGGCAAGAGACTTTAGTGGACAAATTAACTTAATCTGAACAATTTGTTATGTACAAGTTGTTTGGGTATGTCTCTTTTTTTTAAAGAAAGAGGAAGTCTGATTGGGGCTTCCTTTTCCAAAATTTTAATATAATAATCTGGTCTAAACTATGTTCGGGGGTTGTTGGGATGTGTACTTTCAATTTCTAAAGTTGTTATACCAAAGGATGGGTGGGTACTTACCTTTTTTTTTCAAAATGTCTTTGTTCACATTGTTATTTCATGGTGTATTTTCTTTCGTTTCTGCTTGTGTTTGCGATGCGGCTCTAGCTAGGAGGAGATTGGGGTGGCTGGATGCCTACTTATGGGCAGTTTTATGCCCGGTTCGGGTATTTCATTGCCCTGGCTGCAGTATTGGCAGCGGGATGGGAAGTTGGGTTCTGGGATGTGTAGATGCCCCCTACGGACAATGGGTGAGTTCCCTTATTCAGCGCCACTGGTGCTTTATATGTTGGTTTGTTTTTTGTTTTTTGTCATATATTATCTTTGATAGCTTTGTAAGTTTGTTAACTGTAGTAGGTTTAATTTATGCAGTTTTTATGTTCAATGGATCTTGCAACACTAAGGCTCAGTGATTTGTAATTCGAGTTCCTCCTCTCTAGAATCGAAATGTTACTGCAGAAGGTTATGGCTAATGACTTGATTAAATGGTGTACCTGGAACATCAAGGCGAGTCACTCGCCAATTAAGAGGAAGAAGGTTCTTTTGAGTCTTAGAAAGGAAAAGGTGGATATTGCTCTATTAGATTAGATTACCTACAGTGTGGAAACAGGCCCTTCGGCCCAACAAGTCCACACTGACCCTCTGAAGAGCAACCCACCCAGACCCATTCCGCTGCATTTACCCCTTCACCTAACACTACAGGCAATTTAGCATGGCCAATTCACCTAACCTGCATATTTTTGGACTGTGGGAGGAAACCGGAGCACCCGGAGGAAACCCACACAGACACGGGGAGAATATGCAAACTCCACACAGACAGTTGCCTGAGGGGGGAATTGAACCCAGGTCTCTGGTGCTGTGAGGCATCAGTGATAACCACTGTGCCACCGTGCCGGACAGGAGACACACTTGGATGATAGGGAACATTTGAAGCTAAAGCAGAATAGCTTTGATTGGGTTTACTTTTCATCTTTTAATACCAGAAGTAGGGGAGTGGTTAGGAGGAAACTCCCATTTAAGTTACTAGAGTGTATTAAAGATATACACGAGAGGTTTGTAATATCAAAGCCCTGATAAATGGGGAAGAATATTCCTGTGGTTACCCCGGACTTGGTGGTATCTTGTACGATTGGTAATATTACCATCTCCAATCATACTCCAGTGTACCTGTTGGTTAAGATTAAGGGCCCGAGCACTGGTGAATGGATCCCCCTTTATCCTGAAGGATAATAAGTTTATGGAGTACTTCTCTAAGGAAATTAGGGTGTTCCTAGGTATTAACTCAGGCTCTGTTAGTAGCCCATCCGTCCTTTGGGAAACTGCCAAAGCCTATGCCAGGGGGTTAGTTATTTCCTACTTTGCCAGTAGGAAGCGGCAGAAGGGCGAGCAGCAAAGTCTCCTTGAAGCACTGTTGAAAGTAGCCGAGAAGGCTTACTTTGACGGAGGACCAGACAGGCTTCATAAAGGGCTGCAGATCCTCCAATAATGTGAGGAGGCTGCTTAATGTAATTCAAGCGTGTCAACAACAGTCAATACAGGGATTGGTGATTTCTCTAGATGCAGAGAAGGCATTTGACTGAGTCGAGTGGCTGTATCTTTTTTATGCTCTGGAGCGGTTTGGTTTGGGCGGAGCCTTTTTAAGATAGGTAAAGGTTCTCTACAGTGACCCTCTTGCTGCGGTCATCACCAAGGGGTATGATCAAGCAACTTTAACATTTTTAGGGGCTGTTGGCAGGGCTGTTCCCTTTCACCATTGCTTTTTACATTGGTGATGGAACTGTTGGCGGAGGCCATTCTAGGGATCCTAATATATTGGCTCCAGAAGTGGGGTCAAAATTACATAAGATTTTGTTGTATGCAGACGCCTCGCCTGATACAATGCATCAGCTCATTTGGCACTTTTTCGGAGTACAAGATTAATCTTGCAAAATCAGAGGCTATGCCTATCAGTGGTGTCACAAAGGTGCTAGGTCTTGAAGGCAAATATCAATTCTCATTTAAGTGGGCACGGGGGTGGGAGGGGGGGGGGGGGAGAGGTTTGTGTATTTGGGCATATTCATTACTCCAATTCTAGATCAATTGTTTACAGCTAATTTTGTTCAATTATTCAACAAAATCAAACAAGACCTTCAAAGATGAGAGGCGCTTCCAATCTCATGGTTAGGTCGGATAGCGCTTATTAAGATGAATTTTCTTCCCCATTTGTTGTACCCTATGCAGGTGCTCCCCCTGATTTTAATAACCAAACGTTCAGGAGACTGAACGGCTGATTCAGCTCTTTTATTTAGCATCGTAAGAGGCCCCTTATTAAATTAACTAAACTGCAATTGCCTCACAGACTGGGGGGAGTGGATCTCTCGGACATTAAAAACTATCAACTAAGCTGGCTTTTATATTATGTGAGTAATTGGGCTTGTGGGGAGATATCAAAACCCCTTACTAGCTTGCTGTTTTTGGACAAAATGAGGACAGTTAAGGAATATTGCCATAACCCAATAGTCATCAATACTGTTCAAGCAAGGAGGGCAATTTGGCAGAGGGAAGGCAATATTGGCAAAACTTTTTTTTTCACCTATAGTGGGTATGCCGGGTTTTCAACCAAGGATGATAGATTCAAGCTTCAAACATTGGGCAGCAAGGGGTGTGTCTTGCATGGGCGATTTATTTGAGGGAGACACAATGATGTCCTTTGGTCAGTTAGCACAGAAATACGAGCTATCTAACAGGGATCTCTTTTGTTGTTTTCAAGTTAGTGATTTTATTCAAAAAAAGACTACACCTTTGACCGATCCCTACAAATCCGACATAGAGAGGAGGGTGCTCAGTGCTAAGAGTACACTTTCTGTCAGCACTTTATGTCATCAACTGGGCGGGGGGCGGCGGCTCCTCGGATGGGTTCGATTGATTCTGCAGGGTGTGGGAGAGAGAGCTAGGTGTTGAGGTCTCAGAGGCATGGGAAGATATTTGGGAAAATGCAAGAAACCTATCAATTTGCAATAGGACCCATGCTTTACAGGTCCTCCACAGGGTCCACTTGGCTCCAGATCATTTGTCAAAATTTACACCAGGAGTATCTTCAACATGTCCCAAGTGTATGGTTGGTACAAGCACTCTTACCCATTGTCTCGTCTTGTGATAGGCTCCAAACATACTGGAATGCTGTGGCGGGTGCAGTGGAGGGGATTTTGGGTGTAAGGACGGAGAAGTTCCCAATCTCTCTTCTTCTTGGCCCGCCCAGTGTGTTCCTTGTAGATGCGCATAAGAAAAAAACGTTTCAACATCCTCACTTTCTGCGCAAGAAAGAATATCTTGTTAGTTTGGTATCTGAAAATAGTTGGGATTTTAATTTTTTTAATATATACATAATTATACATTTGTACATGAGGGTGGTTTGGGTTTTTAAACTTTTTTGGTGTTTTTTCTTTGTATTGTTTTGAATTGTATTATTTTGTATTTGTTGAAATATAAAAAAATCTATTTTTCAATAAAAATATATCTTAAACAAAACAGACAAGAATGAAATAAATAAAGGGCTGATAATGTGAGATAAAGAAGAATGAATCAATATAAAGTCAAATATATATGTCAACATAGATCGGTTAGACCAAAGGGCCTGTTTCTGTACCGTACATTCAATGCAATTCTATGAAACTCTGAGAAGCACAAACACTCAGGGTTCACCATTAACACTTTAAAAATACCACTTTGTTTCAACGTAAATGTTTAGAGAGTGTGGATTCTTCCTCCTTGCTTTCTGAAAATTTAAGTTTCTAAGAGTTCTGAGTCAGTATCCAATCATGGTGCATTCAGACACAAGGACTTGCTGTGAAACAGGACAGTTAATTGTCTTGTGTGAGCCAAGTGGAGCAGTGTGAATAAGACTGTTCCTACCTGGAATCTGATCAAGCACTATCATTCTCAGACCTTTTAACAACAGACACTCAAGAGTCACCTGAGAACTAGCCGGATGACAACAATATTAAACAGATTGTTCTGCTGATTAGGTTTATGATTTGGTTCATTCATTGAGCTCAAAGAATAGTCAATTCTCTTCAACTCTCTAATTCCGATGTAAAGCTTACCTCCCACACTCTAACATTATTAGGTTACAAAACTGAATCTCAAGGATTAAATACCATTAGAGAAATTGGAATTTGAATTGAAATTGAATGAATGGAATTTTGCAGTATCTTTTACACAGCAGGTTGTCCCAAAGTGCTTCACAACCAATTAAATATCTTAAAGTGTAGTAATTAACTGTTGTAGCAAATGCAGCAGTCTATTTGCACACAGCCAGCTCCCACATTAACCAACAACCAGAGGATATGTTTGCTGCAATGTTTGAGAAGCTTATAGTGACCTTAGCACAAGGGAGAACTCAAAAGTATTTGTGCTTCCTCAAAAGTATTTTGGAATATTTACCTTCATTTGAGATGTCAGAGTTGGTTTTATAGGTGAAGGCTTGTTTAAACAGTGGAGGTCTCATCAGTTGGCTGGTTTGCAACCTATATTACTTCTTCCAGGGGTAGTCTGCTGAATCTAATGTCAATCAATCACAGGGGACACCTTCTTTGCCTGGAATGAAGGCCCTGGTGTTGAAAACCTACCCAGCGAGAGCTCCTAACTAATTCAATGTTTACCTTTCAGTAGTGCCATAGAGGAGGCTCTGGCTGCTGTTGGAACAGTAAACTCTGGAGACCCAGGCACACAGAGAATTTTTGAAAAAAAAATTAATATTTTCTTTTAAAGTGATTTATTAAACTGAAATTTACTGCATGTACCCACTCATTGGATAGTGGAAATATTTTACATTATCAAATATTTCCCAAAAGGCATCTGACCAGAATGGTAAAAAGGGTTAAATTGTAAGAACCATTTGCATCGATTAAGTTTATATCCCTGTCTGGCCAGAAGATTAAGGGATGATTTATTTGGGGAGTAGGCTGGGCAGTGGGAAATTGTTTCCCTTAGTGAGGAAAAACAAAACAAGGGACACAAACTTTAAAATTAAAGCTAAGTCACTCAGGAGGATTATCAGGTTTTCCTCACACAGAGCGTATGAGAAATTGGAACTCTCTCTCCCAGAAAAACTGTTAAGGTTTCAGTTCAATTAAAAATGTCAAAAATTGAGATTCTTAGGAGCTTTGTTAGGCAAAGGTTTGAAAAGTTGCAGGACCAGACTAACTGACTAGTTTCCATACATTTCAGTCATGATCTCACTGAGAGGCTGAACAGGCTGGTGCTATCTTCCCTGGAGTGTTGGAGGCTGAGGGGTGACCGTATAGAGGTTTATAAAATCATGAGTAGCCAAGGTCTTTACCCCAGGGTGGGGGAATCCAAAACTAGAGGCCATATGTTTATGGTGAGAGTGGAAAAATTTAGAACAGATCTAAGGGGCAACTTTTTCACACAGAGGATGGTGCATGTGTAGAATGAGCTGCCAGTGGAAGTGGTGGAGGCTGGTACAATATTTAAAAGGTATCTGGTTAGGTATATGAATTGGAAAGGATTGGAGGGATATGGGCCAAATGCTGGCAAATGGGATTAGGTTAATTTAGGACATCTGGTCAGGATAAATGAGTTGGACAGTGAGGTCTGTTTCCATGCTATACAGCTTTATAACTATGACTCTGTGAATGGTGGATCAGGCTCATGGAGCTGATTGGCTCCTGATCTTCCTCTAGTCCTATTAGCATTTAAACCAGTTGAATATTGCACATTGAATGATTCCAAAATGCTTGTTGGCAATCTCTGTACGCTAACTCTTCACACAAATAATGGCTGTTAGAATGAGTGCTGCCACCATTTCAACCAGTTATATCAAACTCTTCTATTTCTGAGCTAAGGTCTTACAAAGAATTGCTGCATATACATTGTCCTTTGTACATCAGTTTCTCATCTGATTATGCATCGCGTGCAAATTCATTATACAGAGAGTTCCATTCAAAGATACATTACTTTCCAGGCAATGAATAATTGATGATAGAAACAGGAGACTGAAATTTCACTTTGGGACTCAAGCTTCAGGGACTGAACTCCTGGTAGTTGTTATGTGTAAAATAACTGGGACCATTTCCTGAGTAATAAAGTTAGTAACAAAATGGGGTGCACAACCAAAATAAACTCAGTCAACCCTTGTCAAATGGTCATAAGTGGGAACAAGATTGCGTCTAAATCCAAAATCAATAATAATGTCCAGGGATTTCCATTGTGTGTGTTCACTGAACAGATCTAACGATGACTCAATCGGTGATGATTAAAATTTCACATCAAAGTGTTGGATTTCATGACAGCCGGAAGCTCCAGACATTATTAACGTCAAATCTCTTGAACACTAGAATGTTCTGAGAGTCCACACAGCCAGCCAACCCCGCTTCCTACACCCAACCCATCTCTAGCAACCCACTCAATATCTCCAAAAGAGGCAAAAGTGAGGTTTAAGATGTCAACCCTTAGCAGGATTTCAATGATGGGGATCATCTTGCATCGCAAACAATGATGACAAAAGTCTTAGAAAATTGATGCCTAGATTTCATGAATGAATTTTTTAAAAGCTCCCTTGAATGAGTGCAGCTCCAAAAGAACTCAAGAAGCTCAACACTATACAAGAAGCCACCCGCTTTATCAGCACTCCATTCACCATGTTCAACATTCATTCCCTCCACCACTGATGCACCATGACAGCAGTGCCAACATTCAACAAGATGCACTGCAGCAAGCTGTCAAACTTCCTATGACAATAACTCCTAAACCTGTGGCCTCTACCACCTAGAAGAACAAGTGCATTTGCAAATAGGAAATTTCTCTTCAAGTCACATCCTGACTTGGTACAATATTACCTTTCCTTAATTGTCATGGGGCCAAAATCCTGAAATTTCCTCCCTCAAGTACGATGAATGTATCTATACCACATGGACTGCATTAGTTCAAGAAGACAGATCATCACCATCTTCTCAAGCACAATTAGTGACAGGCATTAAATGCCAGTCTTGTCAGCAGCATTCACACCCATGAAAGAAGTTATTAAAATGTTGGCAGTTCAGATGCAGCCCTCAGTTCTTTAATTGATAGCAGATGTTTGGAGCTCACTTCCACAAAAGACAACGGATGCTAATTAATTCATAATACCTTTCTTATAAAAAGGTATTAAGGAAATTGGAGCAAAGATGGATATATGAACTTATGCAATAAATTGACTATCTGCATCAATGCAGTCCCCATGATCAACAAACTGAGAAATGAAGCTCTCATTTGGGAATAAAATCTTCATTAAATAGAGTTGATTATTAAATTCACTCCACCCGCACAAGACAGTGCTCACTTCCATAGATAAATTCCAACTGATCTTTCTGGTCACTGTTATTTCTCCCCAGTAGCAAAATATTGTTGTTTGTCCCATTTTTAAAAGTTTTGAATTATTAACTTAAATTGTATTAACGTGGCTTAAAACTCTGATAGAGAGTGGCTCTTGTATTTTAGTCAATGAGTTATAGAGATTTACAGCACAGAAACAAACCCTTCGGTCCAACACATCCATGCCGAACGGATATCCCAACCTAATCTAATCCCACTTGCCAGCATCCGGCCCAAATCCTCCAAACCCCTCCCATTCATATACCACCTTTTAAATGTTGCAATTGTACTAGACTCCACTACTTCCTTTGGAAGCGCATTCCATACATGCACTATCCTCTGTGTGAAAAAGTTGCCCTTTAGGTCCCTTTTATATCTTTCTCCTCTCACCTTAAATCTATGCCCTTGAGTTCTGGACTCCCCCACCCCAAGGAAAAGACTTTGTCTATTTATTCTATCCATACCCCTCATGATTTTATAAACCCCTATACAATCACCCCTCAGCCTCCAACTTGCCAGGGAAAACAGCCCCAGCCTACTCAACCTCTCCCTATAGTTCAAATCCTCCAACTCTGGTAATATTCTTGTAAATCTTGTCTGAACCCTTTCAAGCTTCACAACATCCTTCTGATAGGAAGGAGACCAGAATTGCATGCAATATTCCAACAGTGGCCTAACCAATGTCCTGTATAGCCACAACATGACCTCCCAACTCCTGTACTCAATATTCTGACCAATAAAGGAAAGCATACCAAATGCCTTCTTCACGATCCTATCTACCTGCGACTCCACTTTCAGGAGCTATGAAACTGCGCTCCAAGGTCTCTTTGTTCAGCAACACTCCCTAGGACCTTCCCATTAAGTGTATAAGTCCTGCTAAGATTTGCTTTCCTAAAATGCAGCACCTCACATTTATCTGAATTAAACTCCATCTACCACTCCTCAGTGCATTGGCCCATCTGATCAAGATCTCATTGTAATCTGAGGTAACCTTCTTTGCTGTCCACTACACCTCCAATTTTGGTGTCATTTGCAAACTTACGAACTATACCTCTTATGCTCACATCCAAATCATTTATATAAATGACGAAAACTATTTTGTTACAAAATAATATGATCAAAATGACTAAGGGGATTATTAAAGATAAATATTCCCTGAATGAGTATTGCACTGCAGCATTGATAAACCAAGTACTCTCTCTCTCTCTCTCACCCCACCCCCCCACCCCCACACCTCTCCCTCTCTTTGTGATCCTATTCTTAGGAAAGGGAAACAGATCATGTCAATAGAGCAGTACAGTACTCCTTTAGCTCATTGGGGAGGCTAGTACTAGGGGTTTACAGTAACATTAAAATTACAGTTATGCCTGCAAACAGCAATTAACAAACATGTCTATACATGAAGGATGGCGGATTTTTGGAACTCAGTTCCACAAAAGACAATTGATGCTAGTTAATTGATAATATCTTTGTTATAAAAAAGGTATTAAGGAAATTAGAGAAAAGATGGGTACATGAAGTTAGGTAATAGATCAACTGTGAACTAATTGCATGGTGAAATTGATTTAAGGAGCTAAATGGCCTCCTCCTTTTCCTATTTTCCAGATTGTTTCACATCACTCTCTCATTGCCCATCAACAAGCTTCCCTTATATTTGTTAGGTTTGATATTTAGCTTGAGCATAACATTTGGCTATATTGGTACAAATGTAAAAATCAGACAGAAAGAGATTAATTAGCCTCAGAGATGAAGTTGTAAATGTTGTTGAGATCAGTTTCTGGGATATGAAGGTTGTTCCAAAATGAAAAGCTAAGTGAATTGGGCCAATATTCTATGGAATTTAGAAGAATGAAGGTCATGTCATTGAAACAAATAGATACTGAAGGGATTTGACTGGGTAAACAGAGACATTGTTTCCCATGGCTGTTAAATATAGGAACACAATATGAGATAGACAGATTTTCAGGGAATCGAGGAATATGAAGAGTTGGTGGAGAAGTGCAGTTGAAGATGAGTCATAATGAATGACAAAGCAGCTCCAAGAGTCATGTGGTGTCCTTATTTATTATGCACTTATATTCTCAGTTATCCTTTGAGGGTGATGTAGGATTGGAATGTGTTAGCTGCACTTTATCTCATTAAAATTGTCATTTTTATTTTTCTGTAATTGCCAATAGTGAAAATCCTTAAACGCCCTTCCTAACAGCACTCTTTTTATGTCTATGTCCCAAGGACTGCAGTATTTCAGGACAACACCTCACTAGAATTTTGCTCATTGGAATTTTCTCATGAACAGTTAGGGATAGGCATTTAATGTTGGCGAAGCCAGTGACACCTACATTCTGTGAAAGAAGTTGAGAAAAAATAATTGGGAACCAGGGTGGAATGCAACATCCTCACTCTTCCTGAACAGAGGAATCAAAGATTGGGCCATAGTATTGTAGATCCTCTTCTAATCAACTCTGAATTTTTTGACTCAACTTACCTTTCCATTTTCCACAACAAAGCCTATAAGCCGGTTTGCAGATGACAG
Organism: Chiloscyllium plagiosum; assembly: GCF_004010195.1. Taxonomy (NCBI): domain Eukaryota; kingdom Metazoa; phylum Chordata; class Chondrichthyes; order Orectolobiformes; family Hemiscylliidae; genus Chiloscyllium; species Chiloscyllium plagiosum. Next base: position 19,274,912 of record NC_057730.1, read on the forward strand.
TAGTGTGGTGGTAATGTCACTGGATTATTATGCCAAAGGCCCAAGGTAATGGTCTGAGGGCAGAGGTTCAAATACCACCACAACAGCTGTGGATTCAATCCGATAAAAAAATGTTGGAATTGAAAGTTAGTTTCAGTAATGGTGTCATGAAACTATTATAGTAAGGCTTTAGAGAAGGAAATCTGCCATCTTTACCCGTTCTGACTTAGATGTGATTCCAGACCCACAGCAATGTGGTTGACTCTGAATTTACCCTTTGAAATGATGTGTAGCAAGCTGTTGAGGTCAATGAAGGATGAACAACAAATACTGGTACAGGCGGGACACCCACATCCCATGAGGGAACAAGATTTTTAAAAATCCCACACTTCCTGGTCAGGCAAGTGAAAACTCCCGCTCTGTAGTCACCCGTTGGCATTAATGGAGCAAACACTGTTCTCACGTTCAGCTCCGTTAATATCCCAGCTAAAACAAAATGAAAACGGTTGGATTGCCCGAAGGAAGGAAGGGAGAGAGTATTTACATGCCCTCGACTTTGGAAAACCGAGACTGGACTACAGTTTACAACGCAAGCTAGACGTCATTTAAAAAAATGTTCCTTCAAATCTTGCAAGTATGAAGTTATTTGTTATGCGAAGTAAGAGCCTAACAAAACACACATTACACATATCAGGTGTGCTGGGGGAATATAAATAGAAGCAGTTCATTAGCTGGTTCGGAAATTCAATAGCAGGTGAAACTCGTCCATCTGATCCATGCGACACAACCCAAGTACAGCAAAGAGTCACCTTAATGGGCTGCATATAAAGCAGGTCTTCCAGGAGAGCTCACGCAGACAAGGTACTTCGCTCCCATCTGGTGCAAGGCCCAGAGATACCCTGAGAGGTGAGATTTTTCTGAGGGGGATGGAAAATCACCCTTCTTCGTTTCCCCAATAGATCGACTCTCAAACGTAGTTGAGAAGTGAATTGGAACTTCTTTGAAATTCATTGAGTAGCTTTTTGTTTTGGCTGTGCTCTAGTAACGTGTGCTTTAAGGAGTTGTGGAGATGTAATGGTTTAAGTTTCTTCAGTGTATTTGGGTTGAGTGTGAGGGTCGGACCCTGGGACCTTTTTTTTTGGATTGGAGTCAACAGTCTCCACATATCGGAACGTGTGAACATCTGGAAGACATTCCCCCTCTGTAAATGTGTTCCCCAAAGTAGCATGGGCGAGTATTGCAACTTGGGTTAATAATGTTCACATTTAGCTGAAACTGTCGATTATAATGTGGGCATAATGTAAATATATAATGCATTTATGGCAAAGCACACAGGGCTATAAGGGAAGAGAAGTTATGGATCTAATTAGCTCGCTCCCTGAAAAGTGTCCTGTGTAGTGCGGCAGTGACTGAAGCCCAGTCAGCAAGGGGAATGTATATCACAAATACTGCAAGCTCATCCGAAACCGATGGAGAGGAGGAAAGGCGAGCGACAAGATCAGTTGCGGATAACAATAGTTTCAATCTTGAATCCGAATGAGTACGCCGATGCCTGAAGGTCCCGTCTTCTGAGGCGACTGTATCTTATGAGAGAAAGGAATCGTGACTGTGTGTGTTTGTGTGAGAGAGAGTTGTGCGCAAGGCAGTATCCAAATGTGTGAAAGCGAAAGTGGGAGAGAATAGAAACAGAGGGTGAAGGGGTAGCGGGCGAAAAAGTGATGGTGTATTACAGAGGAAAGTTAGAAAGAAGACGGAGGATATATGAGAGGGTGGCAGGCTAGGGAAGAGAAGGGCACCTCCCACTTATCCCCCTCAACCCCCTGTTATGTTTAATTTCCCAGCAGTTTCACAATGGAAATCACTGACGTTCTGTCTGTTGCTGACATTTCCACTGCTTTAAAGGAATGCCAAGGTACTGTATCCCTGTTTGCTTCTTGTATATCAGCATCATTCCGTTTTGATGGAAGGAGGTCGGATTTGATGCATACATTCCCTGATGCATACATTCCCTGTCTTTTCCACAGCCAATAACTCCTTCGACTGCAAGAAATTCTTTATGACTTGCGGTCTATCTAAAAAATCCGCCGAAGACATCAGGAAAGTTTTCCGAGCTATTGATGATGATGACAGTGGGTTCATCGAAGAAGATGAATTAAAGTAAGACATAACCAGCTTGGGTTCCTTTTTTGTACGTGGATTTTAAATGATGGTGAATTCCGAGCTAATCTTTGGTGGGGGAGGGGGGAATAGTTTGCCATTGCATTGGGATATTTTCTATGCAACCTGTTTGGGAATGTTATTACATGCATCTGAATCTGGTGGGACCTCAAAGTGGACCTCCTGACTCAGACGTAAGGGCACTAACACTGCAGCACAATAACCCTTCCTGAGGCTGACTAGGTGATGCCTCTGCCACTGAAGTGAAAGATCTGGATCAGATCAAGACTTAGTGAGTACTGAAGAAGCCTCATTATATGTTTCAAACAGATTCGATAATCAACCTGCTGCTCCTTCCAACACTTTCCACTGTTTCTCTTCAGGAGAAGGAATGCACATGGAGATACAAAACCAGTAACCATCTGTGGTGTCAACTGTGCCTCAGTGGGTGGCACTCTCTCTCTTACTGCTTCCATTATCAAGGGTCATGGGTTGGAGCCCACTCCAGAAACTTGAACACAGACCCAGGCTGGCACTCCAAAGTGAGAGAGAGTGCTGAACTGACAGATCTCCTCAATGGGACAGTTTTTAAATGACGATGCACCTCCACCTCCAAAGATGGATGTAAAAGATCTTTTGGCACCATTGGAAGAAACGTTCTCCCCAGTATCTTCAAGTCATTGAGATGTACAGCATGGAAACAGACCCATCCATCCAATCCGTCCATGTCAACCAGATATCCTAAACAAATCAAGTCTCATTTGCCAGCACTTAGCTTATATCCCTCTAAACCCTTCCTATTCGTGTACCCATCCAAATGCCTTTTAAATGTTTTAATTGCGCCAGCTCCACAACGTCTTGTGGCAACTCATTCCATACACACTCCATCCTCTCACCTTAAACCTATGTCCTCTAGTTCTGGACTCCTCCTTCCCCACCCAGGGAAAAAGACTTTGTCTATTTATCCTATCCATGCCCCTTGGATTTTATAAACCTCTATAAGGTCACCCTTAGCCTCCACCCCAGGGGAAAAAAGCCCCAGCCTATTCAGCTTCTTATAGCTCAAAACCTCCAATCCTGGCAACATTCATCTAAGTCTTTCACAAATTTCACAATATCCTTCCTATAGGAGGGAGATCAGAATTGTACACAATTTTCTAAAAGAGGCCTACCCAATTTCCTGTACAGCCGCAACATGACCTCCCAAATCAGTGTTCTGACCAATAATGGAAAGCATACTAAGTGCTGCCTTCACTATTCTATCTTCACCAATGTTAATCTCTCAGCTAACACCACTAGTTGATTATCACCTTGTTGCAAGATCTTGTTCATACTTTTATAATATGACAGCTAATGTACTTCATTGAATGGTGTGCTTTGATATAGCCTGAGGTTGTTAATAGATCTGTATAAATGGTCATACCTTACTTTATTGCCGTACTCCTCTGTATTGCCTTTATAAGCTATAAATCATGTGAACAAGTGACTCGCACCACTTTTGTAAAAAGCACATTGAGACAACTTCTACAGTTTGTTTTCTTGCCTGGGAAGTAACGAACCCTGGAGCATAATTTTATATGTAACAGTAAAAGCCCTTTCTCTGCAGTGTTCATTGCCCTTTCTCTGGACAGCAACATACTAATTTCCCCACTTCCCTTGCTTGAAGAATCCAAACCCAATTGGACTGCTATCATTACAACCTTGGCAGATATCATTCAACTCCGAACAGGCCTGAAATTTTCCTCATCTATGTGAAATTGGTGTCTTATTGGTCTCTACGGAATCGGGGATATATCTTGGATCCTTAGTTGGACATTGTTGGGCCTAGGAATTACATATGTAGAATAGAAACAATCCAACAGACACAACTGGACCAGGGCAGTGTTTGTTCCACACAGTTTCTGCTCCTCCCTCCATGAAATTACAACTCAACACATCAACATAATCTTCTATTCTTTTCTCCCTCATGTGCCTAGCTACTCCTTTAAATGTATCTACATTTGTCGGTCTGGTACTCTCATAGAACAACATTATTTCCAGCTCCGTCTGAGTGCAGAGGTACCTAAAGTTCCACACTCCATCTGCTCTCTGGCTAAAGAATAATTCACCATCCAAACTAATTCCAGCAACAGGATTGCTTGGCTTTGTGACTAAATGGATTATTGAATGTCGTGATCATTCTACAAACGAATTCTAGACTTTTAAATGTTTTTATTTTATGTAAATTTTTTAAATGTCCTAATTCTTTACCATAAAATCATTAGCTAATGCACATTGCAATATTTTCTGAGATGCAATACAACAATTTTCTCCCGTAGTCATTTGTACCAACAATGGAGAAATAGATTGTTCTTCAATTGGATTTGGAAACCAGACCAGACATCATTGTTACCTGAGAGCACTGTTAAATAACAAGTGCTTGAAATCATGGGATGAAGATTATGTTCCCAAATGGCCTTTGATGAAAACATTTGGATTCATTCTTTAACTGGCTTTGCTCTTCCAGGTATTTCCTGCAGAGGTTCTCTGCTGGAGCTAGGGTGCTGAATGACAAGGAGACCAAGACATTCATGGATGGAGGAGATAAAGATGGCGATGGAAGACTTGGTACTGATGGTATGTTGATTTTAATCTTTAAAGACTTATCATTTTCAAACATTTGAACAGCTGCAACCCATAATGTGGATGGTTTTTTAAATCTTGACTTTAACAGTTAAAAATCACTTTTGATCATTTGGTTTCTACCATTTCAGCATTTTATTCATGCTTACAAATCTTCTAAATTGTTTAGGGGTATTGAAGCATATAGTTAAAGCAACTGATGCTATCCACTGAATTTAAGAACTATAAAAGCTTTCATATCTAACAAATGTTCTCATCTTACAGAATTTGTCGATCTGGTACTCTCATAGAACAACATTATTTCCACCTCCGTTTGAGTGGAAAGGTACATTTAAAAACAAGGCACAAGTTTGAATGGCACAAGTGCAGCATAAACGACATATTTCTGCTGTATTGAAGAGATGTTAGAAGCACTTCAAGCATTCGGATATAATCTGATGTTCAATGTGTGGTTTAACCAGCTCTGTACATGTAATGTCTCTGGAAGACTGAAAACAATAAAAAAAAACTTTGCCTTGTATCCAAATGCTTTTCTTGTCTGCAACCATATCTGTTTCAAGATTGTTCAGAAGTTTGAGTTAAGTTAAACTTAACCCTGCTAGTTCAGAGCTTGTGTGGGTAAAATCCTGATGTTAAAAATCTGCAGGTTTTAAAATCTAATGCAATACAAATTTTCCATGATGTTTCTCTCTTTTGGAGATGGGGTTTATGCAGATAGGAACACAATTTGCAACAAAACTAATATCCTTTGGAAGTCCCTTGGGTTTGATTTTTTGGCTGCATTTCCCAATCCTTCATATAGAGGCTTCTATTATATTGCAATATCTTTGAATTTCTTTTTTTCACCAAGTTCTATCAATTGAGGAAAGAGCTTTCATTTATATATCACGTACACCTCCTCAGGAGGGCCCAAAGCACCTAGTGTCAAATAGATTATATTTAAAGTATAGTGGCTATTAAGCAAAATCCAGTATGTCATGACAAGGTGAATGACCTGATTTTTTTTTTTCTCTTCTTCTGTTGGTTGAGGAAAGAATGTTGGCTAGGACATTAACAGAATTATTTACTGCTCTTCAAACAGCTTCCTGGAAGCTTCCATTTTTACCTGAAGAGAAAAATGTGGCACTTGCTGTTACCTATCATATAGTTTACGTCCTATACATTTCCCAGAACATAAGTGTATATGTATTCATAGATAGCCAATGACTGTCACGCTTAAATAGCAAATTTAAAATAACAATCTATTTCCATTTAAGAGTTTGATCACCATGTTATGAGAATATTGAAAGAACCTGAATTAAAAGTTGAATTTTATCATGCAGATTGAGAATGCAGACTTAAAGTTGTGAATAATTTACATGTTTTAATCCACCTTGCATTGTAAATCTTTAAACTATTTGTTAATCTGATTAAAATCCTGCTCAGTAAATTAACACTGGTTAAAGCTAGACTCTCTTTAGAAAGGATATAATGTAAAAGAATTTCATTGCTGTTCTTTAAGCATTAGCAGTGACTTGAATAATAGCACTCTCATTCCTGAGTCAGAGATTTTTGGCTCTAAGAGTTGTGGTTGGTGATTGTTTCAAATGAAGTTTTGTCTGCCCTCACAGAAATACAAGATCCCACGAGTAATTATTTCTGCTCTCCTGGCCAATGTTTATCCCTCGATCAACAAAATAATCGATTCTTATTTAGCATTTCTGTTTGAGGGAATTTTGCTATTGCAAATTGGTGGTTGCATTTCCTACATTACAACAGGGACTACCCATCAAAAAGTGTTTAATTGGGTATAAAGTGTTTTGGGATGTCCAGTGGTTATGAAAGTTGCAATACAAAGTGACTTTTTTTTAAAAAAAAAAGGCTCCTAATTTATACATGTACCTTTCCATTCTCAATGTTATAATTTCCTCTGAACCCAATTGGAATGCACACATTTACCCTGCTGCTAAAGCTGCTTTCAGGAAATTTACTTTGCTCATTTGTATCAAACTTAGTTTTCCCTTCTGTAACGCTTAAGTCTCAATAACACCCCAACTCATCCAAGTCTTGGATAATGTGCTCAAATGCAGGAGGCTTGCATGGTTTCTTGTCCATATTCCAGGCCAGTACACAAGATGAAATAAAAAAATGCGTCATCAGTGATCCTTCTCTAATCTCTTGCCTCTAACCACTAGTGTTGCCAATGCTCAGAACCTTGTTAATAATTTATTGATTTTCCATTGAGCAATTCATGGGGTGAGTGGAAAGAAGTATGCCTGTTGGCTCACCTTCCTTTAAAGGCTGCTAGCAACTGAAGTATCAGGATGAGTAAGAGACAAAAAGGAGGATTGACTGAAATTGAGTGAGGCGAAAGTGAGGACTGTGGATGCTGGAGATTAGAGTAGAGTGTGGTGCTGGAAAAGCACAGCAGGTCAGGCAACATCTGAGGAGCAGGAGAATCAACGTTTTGGATTGAGTGACACAGACTAGAAGGCACAGTTACTGGAGGCTCAAGAAGGAAGGAGGCTCCCAAGCACTGATGATGTCGCCTAGCCAGGGGATGAAACGTTTGCAACAAAAACTTCCAGCTCGGCGAACAGAACCACAGCAATGAGCACCCGAGCTACAAATCTTCGCACAAACTTTGAGCTCAAGAAGGAAGCTGTTCACAATTCCTTGATGTTTCTGACATATACACTTGAGAGGATGAACATACATACCCTGATTATGTCTAATGGCAGAAATTACAAGAATTAGATTTTTGCCATTAATCTTCTAGAAAAGGAACTTGGTAGCATGTCATTGCTTATTTAGTCGTTCGTCAACTCCAGTTACAAAAAGAAGACAATTTGGAACCTGAAACCCACCAGCTTTAACCCTGATGACTGATGGTATGAGCTGATGAGTGAGAAACCAATCTCCCCCATACTCAACAATTTGTCCACTCCTCCTACTCTTGTTAGCTCAAGATCAGAAATCAGTTAAACTGCTCTTGGTATTATTACTGGACTGGTAATCCAGAGACCCAGGCGATGTTCTGGGGACCCAGGTTCCAATCCTGCTATAGCAGATGGTGGAATTTTAATTCAATAAAAAGTTGGAATTAGGAGTCTAAGAGAGAACGCGAAATCATGCTCAATTGTTGGAAAAACCCATCTAGTTCACTAACTCCCTTTTAGGAAAGGAAACTGCCATCCTTATGAAGTTTTATAGTTCTTACATTCCAGATGAAGGGCTTATGCACGAAACATCGATTCTCCTGCTCGTCAGACCTGCTGTGCTTTCCCAGAACACATTCGTCACACTGCCATTCTTACCTAGTCTGGCCTACATGTAACTGCAGACCCACAGCAATGTGGTGACTCTTAACTGCCCTTAGTTAATTAAGGCAATTAGGTATGGGTAATACATGGCTGCCTAGCCAGTGACACCGTCGTTCTGTGAATGGATAAAAAAGTTGTGGAATATTTAGTTCTTATAATTACTAGCTCTTCGGTTTGATAGGTACTGTGCATAAATTATGCATATGAACCAGTTATTATGCATATGAACCAGTTATTATTCTGGATATTTGTTACAAAGTCATTAAAATTTGGTGATCTGGTGAAGACTGTAGACTTTAGGGAATGATTGCACATTTGCAATATCATTGGATTAGTAATCCAGATACATGAGCTATGAAGTCTATTTCCACCATGACACTTGGGCAAATTAAAGTTCAATTAATTGATAAACGTGAGAAACTACCAGACTATAGTTTAAAAATCTAACTGGCTCCTTAATGTCTACTTAAGAAATCTGATATTTGTAACTGATATATACGTGACCTATACTTGACTGCAGATTCCACAAGTCTCTGAAAAGGCCTAGAAAGTGTTTTAACACTACAGAAAAAATGTTTGGATGCACTATGGTGTAAAATATGTAATTTCTTTATATATCTTGATATACCTGAAGTTTATTTTCAAGTTTGGGATTTGAACTAAATGCATGGCTTTGGTCTGCATGCATGAAGGGGATTTAATGATTAACTTGACAGTATTTCTAAAGCCAGTTTGAAAAATGTATTATTAGCAAGTGAGTCCTTGAGAACTGCATTGGGAGAGCTTTAAAGGCAGATAGAATAAATGTTGAGAAGCACAAGCTTGCTTTCTGTTGAGTCATGTCAGAGTTTTTTTTATTTGCTTTCATTGTTGAGTAAGTCTTTTCCCTGGGGTGGAGGAGTCCAGAACTATAGGGCATAGGTTTAGGGTGAGAAGGGAAAGATATATAAGAGACCTAAGGAGCAACTTTTTCACACAGAGAGTGGTACGTGTATGGAATGAGCTGCCAGAGGAAGTGGTGAGGCGAGCACAATTGAAACATTTAAAAGGCTTTTGGATGGGTATATGAATAGGAAGGGTTTGGAAGGATATGGGCCAGATGCTGGCAGGTGGGACTAGATTGGTTGGGATATCTGGTCAGCATGGACGGGTTGGACCGAAAGGGTCTGTTTCCGTGCTGTACATCTCTATGATTCTAAGTCATGATTGAGGTGATATGTATGTAACAACAGGCAGAACAAAGAGGATATAGGTTATCTCAGTGTAACAGTTTTAATTGATGTTCCAGTTGAAAAAATCTAAGTTCAGTTTTATGATGAATCAAAGAGACCACCAAATGCTCAAGACCTGGAATTGAAAAAAAAATTAAGTTTAATATATAGATGTGACAGAGAAGCTAACTCTTTCTCATCTTTGAGCACTATAAAGGATGGTGCTGGGATAGATCGAATGTTGTATTTTTACTGTGTTTTAAAATTGTTCAAATTGTGTCATGAGTAAATAGTTTGGTTTAAACTGTTTTATCTTTATTTCTTTTGCATTTCAAACTACTGTTCATTGTTAAAATCAATTCCACAGAATCACTTGCTTATGTTTCAGTTAAATGCCACCTCATTAAATAAAAATACTATGCTCTATCAAGCCAGGCTTCAACCTGGGATCTGACTTGTCTGGTAATAGCAACGGCTGGAACATAATGTAGCTATTCCTCATGAATAGCAGCGCTTCAACAGATTACACACCACCTCAGTGCTGCATAAGGGGAAAAAGGGGTCGCTTATTGTAGATAATCAAGGACTAAATCTGACAGAAGTTCTGGAAGAATATAGAAAGTGCAGAGCATTACTTAAAAACAAAATTAGGAGAATGAAGAGGGGACATGAAAAAATTGGCAGGTAAAATAAAGGAAAATCCAAGGACACTTTAGAAATTCAGTAAAGAGGATAAAGAAGGTCCAACAAGGTCCAAAGTGGCAAATTGTATGTGGAGTTGGAAGACACGGGTGAAGTTTTAATCAAGTACTCTGCATTTATATTCACTATTGAACAGGATGATGTAAGCATAGAAATCAGGGAGGGGGACTGCAATAAACTTGAATAAATTAGCATTGAGAGGTAGGAGGTATTAATGATATTTGTAGGCTTAGACTTGATAAATCCCCAGGCCGGGGTGAGATGTGTTATTAACTGGTACTGGGACCAGGAGTGTGCCATAGAATATCCTAGGCTGCTGTGGGAAGCAAGAAAAGTGATTACAGGGCTCTGACATTAACTATCAAATCCTCTCTGACCACAAGAGTGGCACCAGATGGCTGAAAGACAGCTAATGTTGTACTATTGTTCAAGAAGGGTAGCAGGGATAAACAAGGGATCTATAGGCCAGTGAGTCTAATGACAGTGGCAGGGGAACTTTTGTAAAAAGTTCTGAGGGTCAGAATCAGTCTCCTCTTAGAGAGACAACAATTAATCAAGAAAGTCAGCATGGATTTTCAGGAGGTGAATTGGATCCAAAATTGGTTAAGTGGCAGGACATAGAGGGTGCTGGTTGACTGCTACTGCATGTGAAGAAAACGTCTTTGTCAATGAGATGGAACTCAGGTTTCTTTTAATGTTAACTGATTACTTTTCCATCCATTTGCTGAACTCTTAGCAACTGTCTGATTTTTATCCAGTAGGTCAGTTTAAGGATACTTAAAAAGCAACAAGAGATGTTCTGTCAGCCACTGTTCTGTTTCAGAGTTCCCTTCAAACAATTATCCTTATATTAAATATTGCTCTTCAGGGACACCATCTCATCCAGAATGCAATCTCCTGATACATGTCATTGGATGGGTCTGGGGACGAAACAATCTCAGAGGTCAAGCTTGGTCATTGTACTAGTACTGAATGGGAACTGAAGTAAATAAATTGCCTTGAGTTATTTGAGTAATGATCCTTCAGTAAAAATAACAGTTTGCATATTTGCTATCAGTCTCCTGAGGCTCTAATAAAATAAGCTCCTACTAGTTAGAGATAAAGGTCATAAAATACCTCAAAACTAGAAATTTGCTTTGATGTTGACAACACTGTTGACAAAAGATTTTTTAAAAAACATGCAAGATGGCATTAACTGATAAATTTGCTCCAATACCTAGGTCACCTGTTTCCACCTCCATAACGTCATCCATCTCACAACTTTGCCCCAGTTCACCTTCTCCTGGAATCCTCATTCTGGCTGGCCTCCAACCATTGGTTCATTGCCTGGCAACTCCTTGATTTTAAAACTTTCACCTCAAATTATTGAGTTTGGAAAGATGGCAGAAAATTACTCGAAAGACTTGAGCAGCGATCAGAGTATACAACCACACTTTTGACACTTGAAAAGATGGGAAATTGGATGGGAAATGTCAAGGCAGCAGGAGACAATGGTAGATTTAAGCAGAAAAATGTGCCCTTGAATTGTGACATGAACAAACAAAGTTTGTGAACTGTATGTACGAGCCATGCAAAATTTTATATATTTCATTGTATAATGTTTATTGATAGGTACTTAGGGAGGGAAATGCAGAATTGTACATAACTATCTCATTGGTAAAAATTACAATGTGTGAGGTGTCTATCAGTGAAAAGGAGTTTTGGAGAGCAGTGAAATATTTGAAGTGAATTGACAGGCTACTAAAGCCTCTGAGATGGGATTCAGACTCAGAAGCCAGATGATGTTACGCATGGAGCGAAGGGCCATGGAAGATCTTCCTCCTTTCCTGTACCTTGTGAATTGGCAATGTAAATGTCCTTCATTCCAAACACAACAGGAACCTATAGCATGAAGCTGTGCTAACCATTCCTGAACAATTTGGAAATGTGTCCACCTTCTGGATGATCACCACCCTGCAAGGAATGGCTATTTAACTGATTAGGGTTGAAGCTAAATAGTTGCTGAGATTTGGCAGGGGCAAAGCAAAGAGCTCCATCCTTGGTGTGTGTCTGATTTCACTCCAATAACAACAATAGCTTGTACTTGTATCAGGTCTTTAACATTGAAAAATCTCTCAACGCGTCTCACAAAAAGGGTATCAGTCAAGATTTGACATTGAGCCACATGAAATGATATTTCTGGTGAGTAAAAGCTTGGTCAAAGGGATAGATTTTAAGGAGCATCTTAAAGAGCATTAGAAAGCTGACAGGTGGAATTCCAGAATTTGAGGCCTTGCCAACTGAAGAAGGTACAGCCATGTCAGTGGAGTGATAAAAAACTGGGAGTGTGCAAGAGGCCTGAATTGGTGGATTGCAAAGGGCTGTCAGGTTGGGCGAGACTGCAGAGATAGGGCGGTTTAGACCTCAGAGATAGTTTGAACACAAAGATAAAAAGTATTAAGATTATGCCATTGCAGAAACAGGAGGCCAATGAACATAAGGGTGATGGGTGTGCAAAACCTGGTGCACGCTAGGGTATAGGCAGCAGAGTTTTGGATAATGCTCCAATGAACCATTGTCTTTTCTAATACAAAAGGTCACACAAACCTTCTCAAAAATATATCAGCACAGACAAGAAAGAAATTCAATGTAGTGAAATTAAGCCCAATGTCACCTCAAATCATGTGATTTAATTGCAAGAACTTGCCCATTCATTTGATTTTCACTGTCACGTGCACCATTTACTGGATAAGAAGGACGTGAGAAGAATGAAACAGCCTCTGCTTGCATCCAAAAGACATAGCACACTTCGGAATGAAGGAACTTACTATCAGAGTTTGCAGTATTCTGATAACCAGTTGGGTGCAACTCCTGTCATTATACTTAAGCTTGTTATACATCCTTTGAATACCTTCAAGATGAATGCTCACATTTGGGAGGAATGATTCCTAGAGGAAACAACTGAGTGACTAAGGGACACAGTCTGAGAATTAGGCTAGGCCATTCAGGAGAGACATTAGGAAGCACTTCTCCATACAAAGATTTAGATTTAGGAGTAGAGATTCAGAAATCTCTTCCACAAATGGCAGTTGATGTGAGATCAGTTGTTAGTTATAAATCAAAGCTAGTTATTCTTCTGTTAAACAAACTTATTAAGGGATCAGAGCCAAAGGCAGGTATATGGAGTTAGGCCACAGATCAGCCATGATCTCTTTAAATGGTAGAAAAGGCTTGAAGGACTGAATGGCCTATTCCTGTTCCTGTGTTACGGCAGTTGAAAAACATTTGTTGCACCTCACAACGTTACTGGAATTCTTTCGGGGTGACTAAATTAATAGGTAGTTCAAAGACTATGCTTACTTGGATTGCTGGGAAAGGTTTCACTAAAGAATCTATTAGATTTCTAAAGTTAGAACTGATTAGTGGTCATTAACCTTGAGGCAACATAGTGTTTTTATGTATGGTTGCAAATCAAGACATTTTGCTCATGACTTTGCGTTTATTATAGGACACTCATGTCAATGAGATGACGATTGGCCCTTGTGAACCTTTTCAGGCAACTGTGTTGCTGAATTGGAAATTATGAATATGGTCAGTTCGAGAGCTAAGAAGAAAAACTGAAATATGATTATATCCATCAAAGTAAAAGACACTAACAGTAACTAGTTATTGATTCTTGGCACTGATCTTTAGAAGCAAACACTTTCATACAACACAAATTTGCTTTCCTATAGCACCTTGCCTTTCATAATCTCAGGACATCACTAGCATTTTACAATCAGCAAAGTACTTAAGTACTCGTTCATGAAACTGGGAACACTACAGTCAATTTGTATGTAGCAAACTCTGACAACACCAAAATCATAATGATCAGATTGTGTTCTTTGGAATAAAAGTAGACAATGCTGGAAATACTCAGCAAGTGTAGCAGCATTTGTGGAGAGAGAAACAGAGTTACTGTTTTGAATCCAATATAACTCTTCCTCAGATGTTGCTGGATCTTTTACATATCTAACTGAGATTGCAGAGAAGGCTTCAGTTTAACACCCCACTCAGTGGAGCATCAGTTTGAATTATATGGCTAGGGTGGGATGTAAGCCTATAAACTTCTGACTTAAGGATAGGGCTGCTACTAACTAAATGAAAGCAAGGACTGCAGATGCTGGAGATCAGAGTTTAGATTAGAGTGGTGCTGGAAAAGCACAGCAGGTCAGGCAGCATCCGAGGAGCAGGAAAATTGACGTTTCAGGCAAAAGCCCTTCATCAGGAATTTGATCCTGATGAAGGGCTTTTGCCCGAAATGTCGATTTTCCTGTCCTTGGATGCTGACTGGCCTGCTGTGCTTTTCCAGCACCACCCTAATCTAGACTCTGCTACTAAATAATCCACGGCTGACACACAAGAGCAAATATATGTTACATATTTTCTGTGTCCTCCCTCAAAGGGAACTTGCATGATGGACATCATGTTGATGGCAGCACAGAAAATAAATTTTATAACGAGTGCTGTTCGTGGATTGGCCACTTTTTTTATTCCTTGATAGATGTGGGCACCATTGCCAAGGTCCATCTCAAGTGCCCTTGAACTGAATGGCTTGCTAGGTCATTTCAGAAGGTAGTTAAGAGTCAAACATATTGCTGTGGATCTAGAGTCACATGTAGGCCAGACCGCTAAAGTTCGTAGATTCCCTTCCCTAATGGACATGAGTGAATCAGATGCATTTTAATCAACACCATTAGATTAGTTTTTAATTCCAGATTTTATTGAATTCAAATTTCACTGTTTGCCATTGCGGCAGTCAAACCACATAACCTGTGAGCACACAAGCAAGGAAAAAGAGTAGGCCACTCTGCCCTTTAAGCCTGCTTGGCAGTTTAATAAGATCACAGCTAACCTCAACTCTACATTCTTGCATCTACCTGATAATCTTTTATCACCTTGATAATCCAAAATCTACCCACCTCTGTTTTAAGAATATTTCAATATTCTGCATGCACTGCTTTTTGAGGAAGGGAATCTTAAAGACTTACAACCCTCAGCACTCTGTGATGCCTAGTTCTGAATAATATTAGGCAAGGTCCCTGGATTACTAGTCCAGTGACATGACCCTGACAGCACCACCTCCTTACCTCACAGTCCATCTCAAGATTCTCGGAGGATGACTTTCTATTGCCCCCAACCAGATTGTCATCATTTGAAATCAGCTAACTTAGTTCTGGACGAGGAGTTGAACTTGAGACACCCTTCCCTCCAGCTTCCACTCCAAACTTCTCTAATCCAGCGGTCCCTCTAGTTTTCTGTCTGGCCACACAGCCGTTAAGGTCCCATGGACAGCAGTGACTTCCAGAACCAGAAGTCAATGCTGGGATCAATATGCCGATGCTGAATTGTGTGCACAGAACATTGGAACAGCTGTATATGCAACTTAAGGTGAATGTTGTTCCTAGCTACTCAGTGAATAAACTGCAGGATGCTTTTTCTGAAGTTATATGCTTTATGGCAACTGTGGCTCAGTGGGTAGCACTCTTACTTCTGTATCAGGCAAGTTGTGGATTCTGTATCACTCTCAAGGCTTGGGGACAGTGATCCTGTGCAGGCCTAAGGAAAAGCTGCACTGTCAGAGTGCTGTCTTTCAGATAAGACTTAAACAGAGTCAGCCCACCCTTCCTGTACTCTCAGTGAGATGTGAAACCTCTCATGGGACTACTTTGAAGAATAGTAGCGTTGTCTCTGGCATTCTCCTCAATCAATACTTTTCCCACAATCAATGTGATGAAACGGATTGTACAAATATTGTATGTTGTTGTTTGTGGGAGTTTGCTGTATATAAATTGGCTTCCATGTTTCCAACATTACATTAGCAACTAAAGAAATTGCCATAGTCCCACTCACAAGAGATAACTGGTGGTAAGGTTAGAAGGCACGGCCTTCATGTTAACCTTAACTGGTGTAGTAAGTGAACCCAGACTGGTGACATCACCCTACAGTTTGAACTAACTGTCCAGCCAACAGGCTAACCAAACCCCAACTAGAGACTAGTGTTTTATTGACTGTAAAGTGCTTTGAGGGCAAATTGGTTATGGATGGTGCTATATAAATGCAAATATTTCTTTTTAAAACAGCAGAGAGTTATGAATAGAGATTGGAGAGACTGTGACTATTTCCACTGGAGAATTATGAATTAGAAGGACATTACCTGAGGTCTTTATGTTTATGAAGGGTTGTGAACAGGATTCCTCTGGTTTGAATCCATCAGTGGTGGAAATATGGTTGATGAGATATTGGAAATATTCAAGGAAAGATGGAGAATCTGAAGATACAGACAATTGGAGAGATCTCTGTATTGTGAAATCAAATTAATATAAGAAGCAAACTTGTTTCAGAAACATATGGCAAACAGGAAATTGCAGGTTAATCTGATTACGGACTTTGCATTACAGTCTTGGCTGCTTCCTTTTGTACTGGAGTATATCTGCCTTTTCTGATCAGGTTTTTCCCATCTGCCCCAGGACATTGTGTGACAGGGTGGGTTGAGTTTGACATTGTGCACACAAATAAACAAGATCTGATGGAGTAGGCAATTTTTACCCATTGGTCTTTGCTTGTTTCGGAGAGCGAAAGAAGAGAAAACAAGCAAGAAAAGAAAGGAGTTAAATCTGGACAGATTAAACTCCAATGCTCTTTCTATTCCAGGTTATTAGATAAAGCAGTGAGGCTACAACAGTTTGATAGACAGATAAACAATTGTATTGCAGGAGACATTTCATGTTTCATTGAATCAATAATTTGACACCCTCCAGTAATCGGTACATTACCACCTGATGAGTTGCCAAGTGAGAAAGATAAAATCTGATGCAAGAAGGACGTGGGACTTTTTTGACTTTCCATGACGTCTTTTTTCCACATTAAGATCAGCTGATAAGTGACAGAAAATATTAGCTGAGCTGAGAAATTACATCTCAAGTTGCCCTTTCTTTGTACTTTTCCACATTCTATCCGTGACACACTTTTTAAATTACCCTACAATAATGATCTACCCTACCCAGACATTCACAGCAACAATTTCCCTCATATCCTCATGTCCAAGGTCAATCCAGCAATTTTCTTGGGCACGTTCTCATTATTGCCCATTTTATTGTGTTCTGATTTCTATGTGCTTACAAGACAGCCCGCATTTACTGCAGAATTTTCAGGCTGCGTTGAGTTTAGGAAAAGAGGAGGTCGGAACCCACTAATTACGTGGTTGGCTAGTGTGTCAACCCTGTCCACTACGTCAGCCATCTTGTCTGACAGTTTCAGGGCCTCGGAAGAGTGCCATTCCCTGGGAAGGAGTAATTAAATTCAGCTCTTTAAGAGACTTGCTATGGTCGGATAATAGATTTTCCCGTCAGCCTCTCATTTCCCAAGGCAATGGGTGGAGGGGAAATGGTTCAAATTAATGTACGGAAGCAGACATCCAGGAGCACACTGTGGTGTTAGTGCTCCAAGCCAGGGCCCACAGGGTCTCCTTGCCTGCCTATGGGAACACAGTTAAAGGCCACCTTGATGAGGGATTCACCACACAACAGCAATCGTTCAAAGTCACCTGCTCCCAAATAGTGATGGCCTGACTACCTTTCTGGTTTTTAATTACATTTTTAAAAATAAAAGTTGCTGAGAAGACACCTTCCTATTGAAGAGGCCTCCCAGCGACTTACCATTTACAGCAGGTTGCTGCTTCTCCCAAGCTGAAGGGATTTGTTTGACCCTCTAGCTACAGCAGCTCACTCACCATCCTTAGTTGACAGACAGCATGCCTCTGTGCCAATTAAAAAAGAAATTCAGTCAAAATCTCAACCAGTGACAGATCCCCCCCCCGCCCCCGCGTAAGTACAAGACTCAGATACAGTATTGGCTCCTGTTCCTGTCACCAGCACGAGGTCAAACCATCTACTGTATAGACACATTCTGTAGAATTTTTACTAGGTAAAGACATAGACTATGGCCTCATGCTCAGTCTTCCTCAATAGACCATAAGCATTCTCCATGTGAACATACTGACTATTTATTTTTCCATTCGTATTAACACTTCTTCATCTTTATATCCACGCAATTTTCTGACCACTGACCCTAAAGTGAATACTAATTGATAAAAACCTTGAGGGAGATAAATCCTTTCCATTATGGGAATGATTTTTACCAAATTGTGCAATTCATCGCAATTGATAACCAACAGCTTGTTTGACATAAGACCATAAGATATAGGAGGAGAAGCAGGCCATCAAGTCTGCTCTGCTATTCAATGTCATCAGGCAGACATGACAGTCCTCAGTTCCACTTTCCTGCCTTTTCTCCATAACCTTTGATTCCCTTACTGATTAAAAATTTATCTATCTCAGCTTTGAACATATTTATTGACTCAGCCTCTACAGCCCTCTGTGGTAAAGAATTCCACATATTCGCAACCACCGAGAGAACATACTTATTCTATTTAATTCAACAAAGTAACTTGCTAATCTAGATGGGGCAGCTAGTTCCATCAGATATAAATAGAACATAGAATATTACAATGCTGTATAGACCCTTCAGCCCTCGATTTTGCATCGACCTGTGGAATCAATCTGAAGTCTATCAGTCCTACACTATTCCATTTTCATCCATGTTTACCCAATGAAAATTTAAATGCCCTTAAAATTGGCAAGTCTCCTACTGTTGCAGGCAGTACATTCCACGCCCCTACTACTCTCTGAGTAAAAAAACTACCTCTGACATCTGTCTGATATCTTTCACTGCTCAATTTAAAGCTATGTCCTCACGTGCTAGCCATCACCGTCTGAGGAAAAAGGCTTTCACTGTCCACCCTATCTAACCCTCTGATGATCTTATATGTCTCAATTAAGTCACCTCTCAACCTTCTTCTTGCCAACAAAAATAGCCTCAAGTCCCTCAGCCTTTCCCATAAGACTTTCCCTCCATACCAGGCAACATCCTAGTAAACCTCCTCTGAACTCTTTCCAAAGCTTCCACAACCTTCCTATAATGCAGTGACCAGAACTGTACGCAATACTCCAAGCGCAGCTGCACCAGAGTTTTGTACAGCTACAGCATGACCTCATGGCACTGAAACTCAATCTCTCTATGGATAAAAGTTAACACACCATTTACCTCCTTAACAACCCTATCAACCTAGGTGGCAACTTTCAAGGATCTATACATATATATGTGGACACCGAGATCTCTCTGCTCATCTGGACTACCAAGAATCTTACCATTAGCCCAGTATTCTTTATTCCTGTTACTCCTTCCAAAGTGAATCACCTCATACTTTTCCACATTAAACTCCACTTGCCACCTCTCAGCCCAGCTCTGCAGCTTATCTATGTCCCTCTGTAACCTGCAACAGCCTTCAGCAGTATCCACAACTCCACCAACCTTAGTGTCATCTGCAAATTTCTAACCCATTTTTCTATGCCCTCATCTAGATCATTTGTAAAAATGACAAACGGCAGTGACCCCAAAACAGATCCTTGCAGTACACCACTAGTAACTGAACTCCAGGATGAACAGTTTCCATCAACCACCACCCTCTGTCTTCTTTCAGCTGGCCAATTTCTGATCCAAACCACTAAATCACCCTCAGTCCCCTGCCTCCATATTTTATGCAATAGCCTACTGCGGGGAATCTTATCAAATGCCTTACTGAAATCCACAAACATCACATCAATCGCTTTACCCTCATCCACATGTTTGGCCACCATCTCAAAGAACTCAAGAAGGTTTGTGAGGCACGACCTACCCTTCACAAAACAGTGTTGACTATCCTTAATCAACTTCTTCCTCTTTAGATGATTATAAATCCTCTCTCTTATAACCTTTTTCAACACTTTACCCACAACTGAAGTAAGGCTCACTGGTCTATAATTACCAGGGTTGTCTCTACTCTGCTTCTCGTACAAGGAAACAACATTCACTATCCTCCAGTCTTCTGGCACTATTCCTGTAGACAATGACAACATAAAGATCAAAGCCAAAGCCAATCTTCTCCCTGGCTTCCCAGAGAATCCTAGGATAAATCTGATCCGGCCCAGGGAAAGTATCTATTTTCACACTTTCCAGAGTTGCTAGCAGCTCCTCCTTGTGAACCTCAATCCCGTCTAGCCACTTCAACAACATTGTCTTTTTCCAGTGTAAATACTGATGAAAAATATTCATTAAGTGCTTCTCCTATCTCCTCGGACACCATGTGCCACTTTCTACTACTATCCTTGATTTGCCCTAAACTTTCTCTAGTCATTCTTTTATTCCTGAAATACCTATAAAAAGCCATGGGGTTTTCCTTGATCCTATCTGCCAATGTCTTCTCATGTCCCCTCCTGGCTCTTCTTAGCCCTCTCTCTAGGCCTTTCCTGGCTAGCTTGTAACTCTCAAGCACCCTAACTGAGGCTTCACATCTCATCCTAACATATGCCTTCTTCTTCCTCTTGACAAGATATTTAACTTATTTAATAAACCACAGGTCCCTCGCTTGATCACTTCCTCCCTGCCTGACAGATACTGTTCCTTGACAACTGACAGTAGCTGTTCCTTGAGTAAGCTCCACATCTATATTGTGCTCATCCCCTGCAGTTTCCTTCCCTATTTAATGCCCCTAAATCTTGCCGAATAGCATCATAATGGCCTTTCCCCCAGCAATAACTCCCTGTGGATACACCTATCTCTTTCCATCACCAAAATAAACATTACCGAAGTGTGGCCACTATCACCAAAGTGCTCAGCTACCTCCAAATCGAACACTTGACTGGGTTCATTACCCAATGAATAATTTACAAATGAGTGATTGTAATTCCCCTTCCTCAAGAGTTTCATTAAAATAATTGAAAGGACCTGCAGACCAATAAATCTCAGCTTATTTTGGGAAAATTCCTGGTTTTAGACACCTATTGGCAAATGTATCTCCTACACTGACTTCCTTTTGTCTAGTTTGATAACATTACCAGCCTCAGTATGACAGTGAATATTAGGGTTCTCAGATTGCACCATTATACAGTGGTATAGTCTCACCTCTTTTCGTCTGCTGCTGGAACTCTCTTCTGTGCCCTTGTTACCTTCACATTTAACTATTCCAATGCAATTCTGGCTGTAAACATGAAGTTATCCAAACCTCGGGCTGTTCGCATCTTTACTGGCGTTCAACATATAACAATCACCCCTGTGTTTGATTATCTACATTGGTTCCTTGTAAAGCAATGGCTCAATTTTATAATTCTCATTCTCATTTTCAAATCCTTCCATGGCTTCACTGTTCCCTTGCCCTGTAATATTCTCAGCCCCATAAACCTTTATGATCCATGCATTCCTCTATTTCTGACCTTTTGTAAATATTTTATTTTCATCATTGGGAGATCATGTTGCGGCTGTACAGGACATTGGTTAGGACACTGTTCGAATATTGCTTGCAATTCTGGTCTCCTTCCTATTAGAAAGATATTGTGAAACTTGAAAGGGTTCAATAGACAATAAACAATATGTGCAGGAGTAGACCATTCTGCCCTTCAAGCCAGCACCACCATTCATTATGATCATGGCTGATCATCCTCAATCAGTATCCTGTTCCTGCCATCCCCATAACCCTTGATTCCACTATCCTTAAGAGCTCTATCCAACATTTTCTTGAAAGTATCCAGAGACTTGGCCTCCACAGCCTTCTGGGGCTGAGCATTCCACACACCCACCACTCTCTGGATTCAGAAAGGAGTTACAAGGATGTTGCCAAGGTTGGAGGATTTGAGCTATAGGGAGAGGCTGAACAGGCTGGGCTGTTTTCCCTGGAGCATCAGAGGCTGAGGGGTGACCTTATAGAGGTTTACAAAATTATGAGGGGCATGGATAGGGTAAATAAGCAAGTCTTTTCCCTGGAGTCGGGGAGTCCAGAACTAGAGGGCATAGGTTTAGGATGAGAGGGGAAAGATATAAAAGAGACCTAAGGGGCAACTTTTTCATGCAGAGGGTGGTAGGTGTATGGAGGAGCTGCCAGAGGAAGTGGTGGAGGCTGGTACAATTGTAACATTTAAGAGGCATTTGGATGGGTATATGAATAGGAAGGGTTTGGAGGGATATGGGCCGGGTGCTGGCAGGTGGGATTAGATTGAGTTGGGATATCTGGTTGGCATGGACAGGTTGGACCGAAGGGTCTGTTTCCTTGCTGTACATCTCTATGTGTCTATGACTCTATTAAGGGTTGTCCCTTCACTATTTAGGCCCCAAACCTCACTATATGTCTGCCCCTTTTTAGAGTTTCCTTAAGACCTCCTTCTTTTACCAATCGTTTAGTCATCCCAGTATCACCTTACAGGGCTCAGTGTCAAAATTCTTAACACAGCTGTGAAGTGTTCCTAGACGATCTATTACATTATAGGCTTTATACAAATGTAAGTTGTCAATAATTTAAGTTTCACTTCAGGAAGTCTAGCTTACACTGCAGTGCAGAGGGAGTGCTACACTTTTATTTATTAAGAGATAATTGGCAATTAAAGCATATAATTTACAGCATGATCTATTGTCAGGTTGATCAACGTAAGTGTCCTTTGAAGGGACATAGGCTGTTCAATGTGGTTTTGATACCTCTGTCTTAAAGTCATCACTAAAAATCATCTTCTGCCATTAAATTTGACAATTTGAGACTGCACCTCCTCGTCTATAGAGAAAGAAACTGAGTTTAAATATTGCTGCAAAATGACACATTGGGTGGAATCTTTCCAGGCACTCAATGATGTGGACATTGGCAAGAAAATTAGGTAAATCATGTGGGGTGGCCAGCAAGGAGATTCTCAATGCCTAGACCAAAAAGTTTAACTTTCCAACCAAGAATGATTGGTAAATGTGTTGCCATGGAAAATGCAGCCATTAACGTTGATTGACAGTTAACAGACAGGTTTTAAAATTTTTAAACCAGGCAAATTGACTCTGATTGGTCGGAGCATCACCCTGAAACATGAAAAAGGAAGTTGATGTCAGCTATTGTGTTGAAACAGTTGCATTGTGTATTATCTAGTCTGCAAATGTTTCAGGACATATTCAAATGTGCCTGTTTTCTCATTGATATTTAGTCTATTAATGACATCATCTACAATTTGATTCAGTACACTAATAATGTATTCATTTACTTACCTTCAGTCTTCGTGTTTAATTTTGAGGCAATGCTGTATCTTAAGTACTGTCATAGAGTCATAGAGATGTACAGCTCGGAAACAGGCCCTTTGGTCCAACTCATCCATGCCGACCAGATATCCTAACCCAATCTAGGCCCAACTGCCAGCACCCAGCCCATATCCCTGCAAGTCTTGCCTATTCATATACCCATCCAGATGCCTTTTAAATGTTGAAATTGTACTAGCCTTCGCCACTTCATCTGGCAGCTCATTCCATACATGTGCCACCCTCTGCGTGAAAATGTTGCCCCTTAGATCACTTTTATATCTTTTCCCTCTCACCCTAAACCCTTTACTTCTGGACACCCTCAGCCCAGGGAAAAGACTTTGCCTATTTACCCTATCCATGCCCCTCATGATTTTATAAAGCCCTATAAGGTCACCCCTCAGCCTCTGTCGGCCCAGGGAAAACAGCCCCAGCATATTCAACCTTTCCCTATAGCTCAATTCCTCCAACCCTGGCAACATACTTCTAAATGTGTTACTGGAAAAGCGCAGCAGGTCAGGCAGCATCAAAGGAGAAGGAGAATCAACGTTTCGGGCATAAGCCCTTCTTCAGGAATGTAGAGGGTGTGCCAAGCAGGCTAAGATAAAAGGTAGGGAGGAGGGACTTGGGTGAGGGGCGTTGGGAATGCGATAGGTGGAAGGATGTTAAGGTGAGGGTGATAGGTCGGAGAGGGGGTGGGGGTGGGAAGAAGATTGCAGGTCAAGAAGGTGGTGCTGAGTCTGAGGGTTGGGACTGAGAAAAGGTGGAGGGAGGGGAAATGAGGAGGCTGGAGAAATCATTTCCCCTCCCCCCACCTTTTCTCAGTCCCAACCCTCAGACTCAGCACCACCTTCTTGACCGGCAATCTTCTTCCCGACCTCTCCGCCCACACCCCCTCTCCGGCCTATCACCCTCACCTTAACCTCCTTTCACCTATCACATTCCCAACGCCCCTCCCCCAAGTCCCTCCTCCCTACCTTTTATCTTAGCCTACTTGACACACCCTCCTCAGTCCTGAAGAAAGGCTTATGCCCGAAACGTCGATTCTCCTTCTCCTTTGATGCTGCCTGACCTGCTGCGCTTTTCCAGCAGCACATTTTTACGCTCTGATTCCCAAATCTGCAGTCCTCACTTTCTCCTAACATCCTTCTAAATCTTTTCTGAATCCTTTTAAGTTTCACAACATCCTTCCGATAGGAAGGAGACCAGAATTGCATGCAATACTCCAAAAGTGGCCTAACCAATGATCTGTACAGCCAAAACATGACCTCCCAACTCCTGTACTCAATGCTCTGACCAATAAAGGAAAGCATACCAAGTACCTTCTTCATTATCCTATCTACCTGCAACTCTACTTTCAAGGAGCTATGAACCTGCACTCCAAGGTCTCTTTCTTTAGCAACACTCCCAAGGACCTTACCATTAAATGTATAAGTCCTGCTAAGATTTGCTTTCCCAAAATGCAGCACCTTGCATTTCTCTAAATTAAACTCCATCTGCCACTCCTCAGCCCATTGGCCCATCTGATCAAGATCCCATTGTAATCTGAGGTAACCTTCTTTGCTGTCCACTACACCTCCAATTTTGGTGTCATCTGCAAACTTACTAATGACACCTCTTAAGCTCACATCCAAATAATTTATATAAATGACAAAAAGTAGCGGATCCTGCATTGATCCTTGTGGCATTCCACTGGTCACAACCCTCCAGTCTGAAAAACAACCCTTCACTACCACCCTCTGTCTTCTACCTTTGAGCCAGTATCCAAATGGCTAGTTCTCCCTGTATTCCACGAGATTTAACTTTGTTAACCAATATCCCATGGGGAACCTTGTTGAACATTGTCTCCATGAAATCCAATCTTGTGTTCTTTTTGATCCTTTAAATCTGCTAGGAAGTATTTACTATTTCTTCTCAATGTGCTGATTAGTATTATTACTGATATGGTATTTTAAATCTGTATTATTTTAATATTGCTTTAAGTCTGCTGTTCTTTGAGCAGGTATTCGTGTATTCATCCACGTTGTTTTTAGTTGAATTACTGTACTGCTTGTAAAACCATGTAGCACAATATATTTCCTTTTCCAATTGCATTTTTAATTCTGTATTTCTATAATACCGTATTAATATTTTCAGTAAAGTTCTAAATTGTATTTGCAATGACTGTAAATATTATTTCTGTCTGCAAAGTACGGGGCCTAGTATATTAATATATGTAGCTACCAGTCCATGCAAGTCCATTACAGTGCAAGACTGACTGACGATCCTAAATTGATTGCTCTATGTTATTGCCTAATTATCTTGAAAAGGGTAATTAACCCAAAGCAATGGACAATTATTTGTAAAATAATATTGCTTGGAATCATGGACAATTGTTGTAAACTCATTAGAGCTAAAATAAAAAAGAATAAAACATGCTTTTTCTATCCATTTTTACATTAAGATCTTCTATTTTGTTTTCATGTTATCTAACCTCTCCTTGGTTTATTCACTGGCTGTACACTCTATAATAACGCTGATTAGAAAACATTTCTATTTTCTGTTGTCAGACTGATTTGCCTCAAGTTGTGCCATCTTTAAATAACTGTTACAGTTATCTTTCATTCCTGCCCTTCAGCTCTTCAGCTGCTAAAACCCAATCCATGTTTTAGTTACCTAGAGACTTGACATTCTAATGCTCTCCTGATTGGTCTCTCACTTTCCATTCTCCTTAAACTTGATCCCAT
Source organism: Chiloscyllium plagiosum (assembly GCF_004010195.1). Classification (NCBI taxonomy): domain Eukaryota; kingdom Metazoa; phylum Chordata; class Chondrichthyes; order Orectolobiformes; family Hemiscylliidae; genus Chiloscyllium; species Chiloscyllium plagiosum. The sequence continues at coordinate 19,300,763 of NC_057730.1, forward strand.
TTAAAACACTGCTGCCAATGTAATAAATTGCACCAAATCCCTTTCACCCATATGCTTTCTGACCTACATTGGCTCCTGATCAGTCAATATGTCAAATTTAAAAATTCATGTGCTTGTTTGCAAATGCTTCTGTTGCGTCATCCTTCTCTCTATCTTTCGAAGAGATCCAGAGAGTTTTGGATTCAGGCAGCTGAAGGCACAAGTGTCAAAGATGAAGTGAAGGAAACTGGGGATATGAGAGAGACCAGAATTAGAGGAACACAGAGATCTCAGAGGATTTTGGATATGGAGGAGGTTATAGAGATAGAGAGAGGGAGAGAGAGGGCTTTGGATGGATTTGAAAACAAAGCGAGAACTTTAAAATCAAGAACTTATCAGACTGGGAGCCCATGTAGGCCAGTGAGCATGGGGATGAGGTGTGAATAGAACTTGGTGCATTATAATATGACTCCTCATTACTTAGAATAGCTAAACCCAGTTTAAATTAATTTCTAATTAAAATAAAATTTGTGCTATTTTGAGTTGAGCTGCAGGCTTTGCAATCAAAAATGTAAGCTTTTGAAAAAAAAACTCATTCAGATTTCTGTATGTTTTTTCTTCTTCAATCACCCTCTTCTCTGATGTCAACAATTTACAGACAATGAAGAATTCCTTATAAACTTAAAGACATCCATGAGTTTTGTATGTCTGCATTAATCCTAATCACAGCATTATGTATTCCAATTGGTCTGTCTACAGTCACTATCACATCCATACTGTCAGGATTCTTAGTTAATTCTGAAACTTTGAACAGAAAGACAAGACACTGACAATGTCCGCAATCCTTGTATGCATTAAACCGTGGAACACCCTGACATATGTCATCACTTCCAAGGTCATTGCAAATATTCTTTATTTCTGCAAGAAAATCAAAGTAAGACTTCTTGTCAAAAAGTAGAGGTGCAAGAAATATGTATAAACTGTCTTCATAACCTTCCAGCTCTAGTATCATAGAAAAATGCAGGATTAAAACCTTTACATGGAAGAACGACCCTCCTTATCAGGTTTCATGTAGAGGTACATTTGATGCTATGCTCTCTAATAACATTGAGCCTAGTTCAATACATGGTGTTGCCTTGCAAACAATTAGAGTGATGGGAGGATGAGTAACCACAATACTGGTTTCTCACCTGCTTTGCTGGCTTTAAAAGTTTACGTAGGCGATACTGTTTCACTACACAATCTGCTGACCTGTGGGTTTCGCCATGTTTAATGATTTATTACAAGTGAAAATGATATAATCCAAAATATGAGAGTGAGGACACAATGATCCCATGTTCTTGTGAAAGAGGAAACCACAGGGGAACTGATAGCTTGTTTTAACAATTCTATTGCTGCATTTCTGTGCCCCATTTCCTTTGGCACCTTGAGAAGTCTTTGTCTGAAATTTAGTAGCAAATAAACTGTAAAATTTCTGGTTAGATGTTGCTCAAATGGGGAAGCATGAAAAGTAATTGCTTAGTTGGCTTGTCCAGTCAAATTGCTGTATTTTTATCTAATACTTACTGTGGATTTAATAGGTTTTTTTACAGGAAAGAAGCAAAAATATTCCTTCTGGAGAGTGAGCCAACAACTTGAGTCCAGGGATTACAAATTGTTCTAAAGAAATCTAGAAGGGAAACAAGGCAAATTATTTTCAGTCTGAGGAGTGTTGTGATCTGGAAAACTCAACCTGAAACGTGGTGGTATCTGGTTTAATAAGTTTTTTTTAGGGAGCTGGATGGCTACTTGAGGCTGGAAACTTTTCAACAAAACATGAGGATGTGGGACAATGCAGAATTATTCTATAAAAGAAAAAACAAATGCATGATGGGGTGATGGCCTTATTCTGTCCTGTAAATTGTTATAATGTTATTAGATATAATTGTGGCATGTCATGAGGGAGTTACTTCATATTTGCTATATTATATCTGAACACCACAAACAGGGAATCTTAATGAGATTTAAAAATTCTTTACATTGCATTTACACTCCTTATTGGTCTCACTACACCCTGTCTCCTCCACTTCTGTATTTTGCATATTCCTAATTTTCTTTGCTCCCATGCCCTCAACTGTCCAAGCTGTGGGATTCCATCCCTAACCCTCTCTGACTCACTGCCTCCCTTTGCTATTTTAAGTTACTCCTAGAACCTTGTTCTTTGATCAATTAGTGACAAAGAACAAAGAAGATTACAGCACAGGAACAGGCCTTTTGCTGCGCTGATCCTGATCCTCTAACTAAACCTGTCACCTATTTTTTAAGGATCTGTATCCCTCTGCTCCTTGCCCATTCATGTTTTTGTCTAGGTACATCTTAAGTGATGCTATTGTGTCCACCTCTACCACTTCCACTGGCAACGCATTCCAGGCACTCACCACCCTCTGCGTAAAGTTGCTGTTATTGTTTAACGTTTCCTGAATATCTGTGGAAAATATTCTAAATAGACATTTTGAATTTTGCTTTTGCAGTTGCTTTTAATCTCAGTACTGGGGAAGTGCTATACAGTCAGAGATGCTGTCTTTTCGTTGAGATGTTAAACCCAACTGACCTCTCAGTTAGGTATATCAAGATAGGTTATTAGCCATAGTCCACAAGGGACCACACCATCTCTCCCATAGAGACAGAGAGAGAGAGAGAGAGAGAGAGAGACAGTGGTTATATAACTTCAAAGGCACTATTCCACATTAAGCAAGGGGCAAAGTGAAGAGGATCGTCACTGCAAATAAGCATGGTTGGTATATTAGATTGAACCCACATCATTCCATACCACATTCCAAAATCATCTAAGCTAACTTACCACCTTCTCAAGTGAACATAGAAAGTCACTGTGGTTAATTGGCTGATACACTTGGAAAGTAATTCATTGGCTGTAAAGTACTTTGTTGCATTCTGAGGCCATGAAATGTGGCAAGTTGCATTTACCTACACATTCATTTCAAATCAAAGAAAAGGTGTCATTCAAAATGCATTGAACTGCCTGATATTAGCATAGGGATGGGCATGCTATGATTATGTAGAGATCCTAGCAAATTCATGTTCGAGGTTGAAGTTTTGATTCCTATAAACAGCAACAATTTGGGGCCTCTCATTCAAATAGTCTTTCTCTAATAACTTGAAGGAAATACCAAGCAACATGGTTTGGTAGCATTGCCAGGCTGAATGAATAGCTTGGAGCATTAAGTACTTACCTCATTTCAGCATCCCAACTTTCAGTCCGAAGAGACAGGGATCAAATGAATTCAAAGTAGGAAGGTTATCCACTATTCATACAACTAGACACTCAGAACCATATTTCAGTCAAAGACTTAACAACAAAATATGCTTTGCAAAATGGGGAAGATCAAACCATGAAAGGATAAGGAAGTGAACACCCGAAAAAGGTTAACTTTGCAGTTCAAATACTTCCAATAGCCATTGATCTGAAATGTTCTCTTGGTTTCTCTCATCATGTCTGAACTGTTGAGTGGTTCCATCATTTTCTGATTTTATCCCAGGTTTCCAGCCTTCTCTGGAATTGGATAAAGTAGAAGGATATGGAGGACTTCAGGGAAAGGGCAGGGGAGAGGGCCTAATTAAATTGTCAGCAAAGGACAGGTAGCCTTATTCTATACTGCAACCACTTTATAAATGGGTAATTAACAATATTTTGTTTTTGTTTCAATGCCATTTGCAGGTTTGAGATGATCCAGTAATCAGTTTGCCAAAACACAATTCCAATGTTATCTCCAAATATTGAACTGCCTAACAGGGTTCAAGACTGGAGGAAGAGTCCACTTCCTGGATAAGATGAAGCTTAAGTTGAATTACAAGGTCAGGTATCAAATGTCTAATTAAAATGTAGCTATTTTTCAGGCACCAGAAATTTAATCATATTCAGCAAAAACTTTGGTTGGTATTACTTGAGATCAATAACATAGATGATCAAGTTCTATAACAAGAGTCATTGGTTTTCAATCAGATTGATCTTCCCTCTCCTTAGTCTGAGCTTTTTGAGACTACTTGCATGTCTGCTACCAGCTGGACCAGCAAACTCACTGCAATTTAGGAATTAAACTTAGGGATCTTTCTAGTTACATCAGGCAGTTACATCAACAAATTTATATTTTCGAAGTACATCAATCAGATTGTGAAATTCTAAGGAAGCTAATTTGGGTTAGAGAGAAGAATAACTAAGAGACAAATTTGCTATTCAGCAAGTTGCTGATCACTGTTTGAGGAATATTTACCAAAATTTAAATTAAGAAAAAGTTTTCTAAAAGGGATTACCAAGAGAGAGATATAAGTTATAATTTACTGTATTGGAAAAAAACTGAACCTGAAATGTCTCCATTAAAAAGCAATGTTGGCCTAGAGTGGAATGTTATTCATCAGATCTTCTCATTTAAGTGAATTTACCTTTAGCCAAATTCTTCAGTTTCACTCAATGCTTTTCATCTCTGCTATTGTTCTGCCTTGTTACAGACATATTGTACAGTTGTCACTGCTTGATGTCAACTGGCAATATCTGCCATTTTAAACATCCCCTGTTGATTAAAGATATATGTTATGAAGAAAACAGTGTTAATATTTAATCACTGTAATTAGTTTATCTTTACTCTCACACGTACCGAATAAAAGCATTGTTCAAAGTTGAAATTCCATCTCTGTAGGGCTAACTATCCCTACATTGAAGACTAGATAAATGCAGATGACTAAATGCTGTTGAAACGGTGAAAAATGCCATTTGTGTTAGACAGCTGATTAAAGTTAAATAATGTGGCTTATAGTTTTAGATTGACAGTACGGAGTTTAATTAGATTTCCCTCGGGAAATATTTCACAGTTTGCTACCTTGTTCAAAGGTTGCCTGTGACACTCATCTCAGGAAAGATTTACATTGGGTAGAGTCATGTTTTGGTATATTATAATTGGTGTATCCAGAGGGCATAATAAGGTTGCTGCATTACATATTTTCTTATGATATTTTAGACTTAAATCTTTGGCCAAAAGCCTGAGATTTTGCCATAGCCAGTAATGCAGTATTTCTGGTCAACAATCTTGTCTCCTAATCAACATTTGCCTACATTTCATGGGCCTGTATTCAGTCAAAATAATTGACATCAAGTCAAACGGAAAGCCATTAGGAGAAATGACCTAAAGTTTGATCAGAAATGTAGATTTTAAGGAGCAACTTAAGGGAGGAGTGAAAGACAACTCAAGAGGGAATTACAAAGTTTTGGGCCAAGACAGTTGAAGTCACAGCCACTAATTGTGGAGTGAAGAATGTGAGTTGTGAACAACATTAGCAAAACCAAGCAGGGTGAGTTACATCAGAAGTGTGAATTGAAGGAATGAACAAATTCGGAGGATTGTATGGATGAACGAGATTTCGAAGTTGGGAGGGGAAGCTAAACCATGCATGGGTTATAACACAAGACTGAGGAGATTGAATTTGAGGCATATGGGACCTGGGAGACAATGAATGAGGAGAGGGGCCCTGGGTGAACATAACTTATAGTAATAGAGTCATAGCGATGTACAACATGGAAACAGACCCTTCGGTCCAACCCATCCATGCCGACCAGATATCCCAACCCAATCTAGTCCCACCTGCCAGCACTGGCCCATATCCCTCCAAATCTTTCCTATTCATATACTCATCCAAATGCCTTTTAAATGTTGCAGTTGTACCAACCTCCACCAATCCTCTGGCAGCTCATTCCATACACGTACCACCCTCTGTGCGTGCACGTTAAGAAAGGGCAGCTGACTTGGATGAGACCAGAAGATGTGAGGCCTATTTGAGCCCAGTTAAAAAAAAACTTCTTTGCGATTTCATAATTTTCTTTGCAGTGATAGGGATGCTATAGAAGGCTTGGAGCTTTTGTTGATCTCCAGATTTGAGTTAGGAAAGGAGGAGATGGTGAAGAAATCCATCAGAGTTTCCACAGCTGATCACCATCCATGTAATGTTCATTCTCATGGATATCAACTGAGGACAATGCACAGTGGTGATCTCTGCAATCAAATATCCTGAGAGATACTTTCCATAGCAGCAGCTAAGAGTAGTGTAAAACCTCACATTAGATCAGCACTTGGTCTCACCTTATCTGGTTTTGCTTATATTGTACAAAATCAATTGGAAGGAGAAGGATAATATAGGAACCAGTTTTACAGCTCTCCCTAACCTTCTAATTTTAAAGCTTCTCACTTATCAGCTCCAACTGTCCGGGGTCATCACAAAATCTTATATCACAAAGCAGAGTAATTGAGTGAACAACATGGAAACTGAGTTCAGAATTTTCAGGAACAACAAAGAGATGGTATAATAATATAAAATACTGCAAATTATGAACAAAAAGGTCTAACCTGCTTACTAGGTAAAACTCTTAGCTGAAAATCACAAATTCAATTCTTGCTCCCAGGGTTGGTAATCAGTGCCATAAGGGAGTACTGCAAATGCTACTTTTTAACTAGGAGTTAAATCACGGGTCTATCTAGACTTCCTCATGTAAAAGATCCTATGGCCACTATTTCAAAAAAGAGCAGACATTTCTCCCTGGTATCTTTTATTCCTCAACCAAATACACAAAAAAAAGTCATTATCAAATTGTTGCTTGTATTGAGCTTGCTGTGCACAAATTGACTGCTGTGTTTCCTAAATTAAAGCAATGAATTCCAGATGAATTGGTTTAAGAGCGCACTGGGCTGTCTGAAGGTTATCAAAGATGCTGTAGGAAGCTTGAAAAATGCAATTGTGCTCCTTTGGGACATTGAATTGTGCTGTATACTTTGCAGCAAGATTTTATGAATGCCCAGCTGAAGGGAAACTGAAACTTTCGGTTTGTGTATAATTTTCAAACAACAGATAACCAAAATCGAACAAATAGAAAGTCATTTTTAAAAAATATATACGGACAAGTCTTTTGAAAACAAAAATGTGTCCTTAACCAGTATGTGGTGCTGTAGAGTACCAGAAACAACTCCCAGTCCCGGGGAAGAGCAATGCTGCAGGAATTCAAAGTAGAAATCCAGTGACAAACAAAAAGGTATTTCTTTCAAAAAAATGTTTCAAAATATTGAAGAAAAATATCATACGTTCTTGGTGCTTTACCCATGGGAAGGGTACTGACTGATTTGATCAGTGCTAGGCCTCAGTTTTCTGATTGATCCTGAGGCGTGACCCAAGCAACAGCCGCTGTCACTTGGAGGACTGATCAAATTTAACCTCTTGGAAGCCTGGGGCCTAACGTAATTTTATTTTCGTTTTGTCAGTAAGATATCCCGTTTTATTTATATATGTTCTGAATTTAAAGTGTTCAGCTCGGACTGAATTGAAGGCTAGTAAGACTCATTACACATTTATGTGAATTTCCAATTTTGCCTAATGCCAAGTGAGGCCTACAACCAAACTCTCAACCTGTAGAAACATCTTTTATAAGATACTTTGTAAAGTATTCTTCATTAAATAAAACCTTTTTGTTTTTACCAAATATGTATGTAAATTAATAGCTGAAAATGTACAATCTAATTCAGAAGAAACATTTCTGAACTTGTACTGACAGTGTTTTATGCTTATTCTTAACACTTTAGGATTGTGTTAGGTTTGTTACTGGTATTTTTGGACATGGCTAATGATGCCCCTTAATGGTTAATCTTGAACTTGTTACTTTATGGCCCAGAATGATTAGTGTTTTATCGTGTATGTTTTTGTCAGATAACTGTTGCTGTGAAGTGCCTGGGAACATATATGGTGCTGTATTAATGCAAGTTGTTTTAAATTGAATGGATCTATTTTAATTTTCCAACTGTACCAAATACTTTTTGGCATTTTAGAAATTTTTATATGAAAGAAAGAGCTCAGGTTTAAATTGAAGTTCAATATTCCAAAGTGGATTGCAGCCAGTGTTTTTGCATTTTGAAATGCAGTTGCTGTTTCAATGAAAACATTTGCAGCAATGAAATAGGTAATGACGGGCTCTGTTCCTTGTTCCATGATAGGTATGACTCTGACATGAATTGGTGGCAATAACACTCTCCCCTCTGAGTGAGAAAGTTATGAGATTAAGTCTCACTTCAGAGACCCAAGCACAGAAATCCCAGCTGACAGTTCCAGTCCAGTGCTGGAGGTGCAGTCTACTGGATGAGAAGGAAAACGTGGGCGGCACGGTGGCACTGTTGCCTCACAGCGCCAGAGACCCGGGTTCAATTCCCGACTCAGGCGACTGACTGTGTGGAGTTTGCACGTTCTCCCCGTGTCTGCGTGGGTTTCCTCCGGGTGCTCCGGTTTCCTCCCACAGTCCAAAGATGTGCAGGGTCAGGTGAATTGGCCATGCTAAATTGCCCGTAGTGTTAGGTAAGGGGTAAATGTAGGGGTATGGGTGGGTTGCGCTTCGGCGGGTCGGTGTGGACTTGTTGGGCCGAAGGGCCTGTTTCCACATTGTAATGTAATGTAATCTAATCTAATCTAAAACCCAGGACCCATACATTCTGTCAGTGTTGAAGGTGAAAGATCCTACAGCTGTTATTTCAAAGAAGAGCAGGGGAATTATTAAATTGACATTTATCTCTCAACCCAGCATCACTAAAGTAGATTATCTGGTTGTTATCACATCGCGATTTGTGGGATCTTACAGTGCACATTGCTGCAGTATCTGTATAACAGGAGTGACTACACTTCAGGAAAGTGCTCCATACTGCAGAACTCTTAGGGGTGTCTTAAGGTTGTGAAAGGTACTGTCAAAATACAAGTGTTTCCTTTTTATTCCTTATTAGTTGGGGACCATGTTTAACATTTAGTCTGGGTTTGTTTTATCCTGACACCAGTGACAGTGAAGCCAATCATAACATTTACACTGTTATCCGTGGCTAAGGCTACTTAATTCAGCATATACTGAGGTTCAAATTTGGTTTTACCCTGATTTGTACAGTTTAGCAGTGCATTTAGTATGGTCTGGTTCTGAAAACAATATTCCAGGCCTAGTGTGGCCTGTTTGCAATTACTCTGCTTGTAAGTAAACAGCAATCTTGTAATCCTGATGAAGCGCTTTTGCCCGAAACGTCGATTTTCCTGCTCTTCGGATGCTGCCTGACCTGCTGTGTGTTTCCACCACCACACTAATCTTGACAGCAGTCTTTTAAAGTAGGCTCTGATCTAATCTAACAAATTTCTGTGGAATAACCTTCCCAGAGAGTGGTAGAGGCTGAGTCAATGAATTGTATTCAAGGTTGAGTTGATCTGAATTTTGATCTGCAAAGTGGTCGAAGGCAGAGTAGGCAGACAGGAAAGTGGAGTTGAGGCCATAATTAGATGGTCTATGATCTTATTGAATGGTGGAGCAGGTTTGAAGGGCTCAATGGAGCGCTCCTAATTCTTCTGTTCTCCTGGTTTGTTAATTCAAAGCAGTTCCGAGAGCCATCCATTCAGTCTGTGTTTAGAGTCAGTTTCGTTACACAGATTGAGAACTTAGAAATTCTCAGTTCAACCAGCTGTAGTTACAATCCATATCATGGATTTGTGTCCAGTTCAAAGGGATTCTGCCGCGTCCAGATACAGAGCCTCTTCGGAAGCCTCATGTCTAGTTTTCACTTGCCTTTAACTGAGACAAGACTGCTGCGGAGTTCTCATAGTCCAAAACTTGTACAGACATTGCCTTCTCCCTTTCTCCCTCAATGCCCAGCTTCTTCCCAGCAATTCAGTTTTGTGGCTCCTCCCCTTTCTTAGAATCCTCCATAGCTTGTGCGCCCATACAGCGTTGTTGGAGTAGCCACTTTTCAGATGAAATGTTAAACTGCGGCCTGGTCTTGTAGTTCAGGTGGTTCTTTCCCTTGAACTTATGTGAGAGATGGGGAGCAGGGGGATGGGGAGATGAACTTAAGAAATGGGGCCAGAGGTAGAGATGGTACCACCTGATGAAGGAGTACCACCTGATGAAGGAGCGACGCTCCGAAAGCTAGTGTGCTTCCAATTAAACCTGTTGGACAACAACCTGGTGTTGTGTGATTTTTAACTATGAATAGGAAAGATTTAGAGGGGTATGGGCTAAACACAGATGAGTGGGCTTAGCTTTGTTTGGGAAACTTGATCAGCATGAACAAGTTGAACTGAAGGGTGTGTTTTCGTGCTGTATGACTCTATGTTCAATGACACAGCTGAAACATCTCTCTGAAATAAAGAATTCCAAAGATTAATGGCCGTCTGATAGAAGAATCCCACCTCCCACCTCATCTCCACTTGAAATGGGAAATTCTTTATTCTTAATCTATGTTCCCTAGTCCTAGATTCCCCATAAGGGCAGATGTCACCTCAGTGAGAGGAGTCCTCTCAGACTCTTTTATATGTATCACCTCTCGTTTTTTTGAAATTCCAGTGAGTATAGGCCTGACATACTCAATCTTTCCTTATTAGAGAAAGTTACAACTTTAAGTAAGAATGGGGGAGCGGTTTGAGGAGGTTGGTATTCTGATCTCAACCAATATGAATACAAAAATAAAGAGTTTGTTCAGTTATTTATTTATCATTGAGACCTTGCTGTGTACTAATTGGCTGCATTTTGACCATTACAAACCAGCAGTAGTGTGTTTTGATGTGGCGAGGTACAATAACAATTTACATTATATAAGTTCTAATTGTAGTAAGTTTTGAAAATGCTTCACAGAAGCATCATAAAACGAAATTTGATATTGAGTTTCACAAAGAAGAAATTAGATTAGGTGATCAAAACCTCAGTGAAAAAGATTGATGTTAAGGAGTGTCTTAAAGGAGGTGGGAAGGGGATCCCAAAGTTTACGACTGAGGCAGCTGAAAAAGCTGCTGCCAGTAGTCAAATAAATTAAATTAGGCATGTGCAAGAGGTCAGAATTCGAGGACCAGAGGGATCTTGGAAAGGCTTAGTGCTGGAGGAGATTACATAGGTAGAGAGTGATTTAATGGAAGACTTGTATGTCTGTAGTATCGTTCACAACCTCAGAATGACTGAAATGCTTAACAGCTAATGAAGTATTTTTGAAGTGTAGTCAGCATCATAATGTATGCGACCTAGATATTTATAAATGTAAGGTTTCAACATACAAAATGTGTTGCAGCGAAACATTCATCCTCACCCCCTGTTATCCTGCCTGATGTTAGATGTTTTTCATGTTGCCCAGCGCAGAATGGAGACCTCTTTGCAAAAGTTAATCAACTTTACATTCTGAGAATTGATTAGATTAGATTAGATTACAGTGTGGAAACAGGCCCTTCGGCCCAACAAGTCCACACCGACCCGCCGAAGCGCAACCCACCCATACCCCTACATTTACCCCTTACCTAACACTATGGGCAATTTAGCATGGCCAATTCACCTGACCTGCACATCTTTGGACTGTGGGAGGAAACCGGAGCACCCGGAGGAAACCCACGCAGACACGGGGAGAACGTGCAAACTCCACATAGTCAGTCGCCTGAGACGGGAATTGAACCCGGGTCTCTGGCACTGTGAGGCAGCAGTGCTAACCACTGTGCCACCGTGCCGCCCTAAATTGCTGCTAACCATTTTCCATTGGCATAGAAATCCTTTACAAAGAGCCTATTCATAAACATATTTAGCTCAGTGTTTCGGGCAGATCAGTTCTTAGCACCTTGTTACCATCTATACTTAGCTTCTTCCATGTCTCTTGAACCACTGCCTCCAGCATTAGAAATCACTGGACAGGCTTGAGACACTGCCTGGACAAATCTACTTCTATTTTCTACATTGCTACGGTACGAAGTAAAATCCCACCCATGCCTCAGCACCAGCTGCTGCAGGGCTTTTAAGAAATCCACTTCCTGCATTTAACCTTTCTAATTATTCAGTCTAGAATTTGAAACATTGATTAAAAACCCATTGGTTTAAATCTGAGGCAAACCATCTTTGGTTCCCTTTCTTGTGTTAAATTTTATTAACAATAACCCACAGAGAATATAATCAAAACCCAATCAGCCTGCTTGGTTTCCATTTTCTCTTGATGTCTCCTAAAAGATGATACATAATCTACTGCAGAGTCTACAGCAATTTGTGTTAACATCAGCATGTGTGATTAAGTGTATTTGCTTTCTTTAATGCTATAGTTGCAGAAATGAAAACCAAAAGAAAGACATGCGTTTCTATAGCACCCTTCAGTGCGCTCTGCTTCTTAGCTAATTTGTAGTCACTCGTCATCTAGAAAAATGCACACAGCAAGTTCCCATAAACAGTAATGAGATAATGACGAGGAAAAGCTTTGATGTTGATTGAGCAAATGAATATTGGCCAGGGCACCAAGAATAACTCCAAAGCTCTGAAACAGGAATGTTCACATCTACAGGAAAACGTCAACGGAGCCTCAAATCAGTGGCTCATCTAAAAGATAGCACCTCCAACAATACAACACTCCGTCAACAACTGCATCAGAGTGCCAGTGTGCTCATGTCTCTGGAGTAGGTTTTGAACTCATGACCCTTTGAGTCCAATTTACAAGGCCTACCTATAGATCCATGGCTGATACCTGCTCCACATTGTCAGAATGCTTTGGTTACTTTCTGGAGAAAGTGAGGACTGCAGATGCTGGAGATCAGAGTCAAAAAGTGTGGTGCTGGAAAAGCACAGCTGGACAGGCAGTATCCGAGGAACAGGAGAATCGACGTTTCAAGCGTACGTTCCTGATGAAGAGCTTACGCTCAAAATGTCATCTCTCCTGCTCTTTGGATGCTCCCTCACCAGCTGTGCTTTTTCAGCACCACGCTCTTGGTTATTATCACCCAGGCAGAAGTGAGAACTGTAGATGCTGGAAACCAGAGTTTAGATCAAAGTGGTGCTGCCTGACTTGCACAGCAAATCAGGCAGCATCTGAGGAGCAGGAAATTCAACGTTTTGGGCAAAAGCCCTTCATCAGGAATAGAGGCAGGAAGCCTCCAGGGTGAAGAGATAAATGGGGGGGGGGGGGGTTTGGTGGGGCTGGGGAGAAGGTAGCAAAGAGTACAATAGGTGAATGGGGGTGGGGATGGAGGTGATAGGTCAGAGAGGAGAGTGGAGCGGATAGGTGGGAAGGGAGATTGGCAGGTAGGACAGGTCATGAAGACAGTGCTGAGATGGAAGGTTGGAACTGAGGTAAGATGGGGGGAGGGGAAATGAGGAAACTGCTGAAGTCCACATTGATGCCCTGGGGTTGAAGTATTATCACTCAGTCTGATCTTTCCTCCCTTCTCTCCACCTCCTTTCGATTGTGCTGTTGCTCTTCTGTCGAAACTGAACCTTTCCAAAGTCACCGGTGGTTAAAAACCTTGTAATCTGAGTGTTGAAACCAACCAAAACTTTGAGGCTAAACAGTGTTGGGAAAATAGAACTGTTGTTCTGAAATTTCTCTCTTTTATCGGCAGATGCCTTTCTGAGACTTTGCATAATGTACTTTGGCAGCAAGACAGAGAAACTGCTTGAATCAAACGAACGCTAATGTTGATGACAAGGTAATTGTAGAAGTCAGTTAGTCTGTGTACACACCAATGAGCATATAATGACCTCAATTAAAATACAGTCGCAAAGGGAGGCCACGCTGGCTCAATCCATAAATATAACAAAATATGTATTTACATACTCTGTCAACATTGTGTTTTGTAAATCATTTTACAATCAGCCTAATTTTAAGATTATCTTTAAAGAGGAGAGAGGGGTGGAGAGATTTAGGGTGGAAGTTGCAGAATTTAGGACCTTGGCAGATGAAGTGATTAAAGTCAGGGTGCATAAGAAGCCAAAATTCTAGAAACCATTATCACTTTTGAGTTGTGGAGCTGGAGGATTTTACGGAGATAATGAGAGGATGGGGCCAGGATATGAGGAGGAAAAGTAAATTCTCGCTCTATCCTTGATAAATGTTAGTTGGGGAGAAGTGGGTAGAAAAATATCTTTAAAACCATAAATATTTCAAAATAAAAACCAGAAATTGCTGGAGACCTCAACAGGTCTGTCAACATCTTTGGTGAGAAAGTGGAGTTAACATTTCAGAACTGATGTAGGATCACTGGATTTGAAAGATTAACTCCACTTTCTCGCCAAAAATGTTGCCAGAATTGCTGAGTTTTTCCAGCATCTCCAGTTCTTTGTTAATTTTAATATTTTGAATATGAAATTTAGATCCTTCGTTTAAGTTGATACTAGGTGCAATGTGATCAGTTCTCCAAGAGCTGGGATTTGTTGATGCACTTTCATATCTGGATCTTTTCCCTCAGTCTTAATAAAACTGGGAAACTGGATGCATGTAGCATTAAGGTTTGTAAACCTATAAATGTCTAAGGTGGTTGTCAGTGAAATTGATGATAATTTCACACAATTAATAATAGATAAAGCAACAAGTCTTTAAGTGTGTTCTGCTCATTCGTATAGGACAGTACAAGAGCAGGAGATTAAATTGTACAAGAACAGGCAAATTCATTTAATAAAGAGCAAAGAATATAATTATCTTTTAAGAATAAGGAGGCCATATTTTGTGGAGAACATATCTGTCTAAATGGGATATAGGATCTGGGTGCTCAGAAATACTTTTCACTGAAAGTCATGATGCAACAATAAATTATACTGGTCTTTAATGTCATAAAACATCTTGGACTTCACAAAACAAAGTGTTGCACCATGAAATATTAGGTCTGAAGACTAATGCTTGCCCAAAGAGAGATGCTTAAAGGAATATCTTAAGGGAAAAGAGAGAGGTGGAGAGATTTAGGCAGGATATTCCATAACTTAGGGCCCAGGCACTGATGACATAGTCACCAATGGTGGAGCAATTAAAAATCATAATGACGTGTGTTAATAAGGACATTCAATAAAAAAGCAAAGCATGCCTTGGGGCTCATTTGTAGAGGTACAAAATTGAAAAGCAGGAAAGTCAAGTTAAACTTGTATTGAGCCTTGGTTTGATTACACTTGTGTGCAGCTCTGGTTTCTAAATTACAAAAGGAACAAAATCATGATGAGTCAAACTGCAGGAGACACACCACAACATCATGTTAAGGGGATCTTTATGATAGCCGAGGAAGTGATGGAACCTCACTTGCCTACAAACATGCTTTATGTCTAAAGAACATAAAATGAAAAAATGGTGACACAGTAAATATGTGACGGAATGTCTTTATTTTTCAGTTTGATCACACGTTACCATAGACTGATCTTGTACAATAAAAGGTAGACCAGCAGGAGGCTGGAAAAACACAGCAAGCATCAGGATGTGGAGAAGTCAATATTTTGGGTGTAACCCTTCTTCAGGACTGATGCTCCTCCTGATGCTGCCTGGCTTGCTGTGTTCTTCCAGCCTCCTGCTTGTCTACCTTGGATTCCACCAGCTGCAGTCTTTTTGTCTCTAACCAAGCTTGTACAATAAAAATGTTGGGAGTTAGCTCTGGAAAAACTGGGTAATCATTTTCTGTTTAGTGTGTTGTTATCAGGCAGTGTGAGACAGGCCCTCAGTGCAGTCAAACAGGTTTTCCATGTTTCCATGCCACAGTAGAAACTTCTGGAGAATCTCTACAGCCTTTGCAGCTTCGGTGAGGGAAACGAGAGGGTGGGCATTTGTCAGACTCTTCAGGCTCCATGTTGAAGAAGGAGGCTCAAATTTGGGTTAGTTGATCTGACCTAGCTTCTCTTTCTTGGTATCCTGCGCAGTTCTATCTTATTTGAACCCAGTGTTGCAAAAACAGTTGGCAATTGGGACTTCCTTCCTTCCATTGGTGCGTCTTGCCCACCTTCCTGAGCTATATCTTGAAATTGGCTGTTTTGTTATCCTCATACTATGTTGGTGGCAACTTGATGTTTCCAAAACGACGAGGCCTTATGGACATTCCGATCGCAAGAAGTGGCAGCTTTTCATTGTGAACCGTTTCTTGCTTCACTTTCCCTAACGTTACATGTTGCATATTTGAACATTGAAAAGTGATCTGATAAATGATAAAACAGTCTGTTTTATCTGCATTTAAAAGGTCTCTTTATGCATACGCATTCAGGATGTGAGCAAGGTAATTTTGCAAGCAGTCACCTGCCATTGCTGCTGTCATTGTGCATCCCCGCTGTTTGCAGTGTGGGAGACAATGTTCCATCCGATCTGGAATGGCTGCAGGTGAACTCCTCTCTTTGCCAGTACTGTGGTGAAATTACCCACTCAGTTTTCCACTTGCTGTATCCTCTTCACTTTTGTTTCCGATTGACAGCATGTTTCACTTTCTTGTACCTTCAGCCATTCTTTCAGAGTCTGAGCAACTTTTTATGGAGACTTCTCGATGTAGAATGATGCTGACTCGCCAAGATGTCGCAACCTAGAGAGGTCTCACCCTGCTCTGATGGTTTGTTGTGCGTCAATGACAAGTTTGGTTAATCAGGAGTTATCAGTCCAGAACTTTGCATTATCACAGGAATCCTTCCTACTGGATTTACTATTCATTCAATGGGAAAGCTGATACAACTTCACCACAACCAGAGTTACGGGGTATTTGATTTCTGGCTCATGATTTCACTGTGAAGGCCAAGAAAGGTTTACAATATGCCATCAGTATTTAGGGGTTATAACTATCAAGAAACTGGTCAGGCTGGACCTCTTCTGTACACAAGATATTCAAAGTCTATAAAATGATTGCTTCTGATTGAGGAGCTATATAGAGAAGATGTTTATACTTAATGGTGTTTATGCTCCACAGCACCTTTTCCTGCACTTCATTTTACCCTACTCCTTCCTTTGTCCCAGGTATGTTTATCTAGATCCCTCTAATATGCATCAGTGCTATTTATCTCCACCATTTCCTGTTTCCAGAGCTCCACTTTTTGGTTAAAGAAGCTTCTCCTGAATTTCCTAATCAATTTTTTTGATGATTGCTTTACATTTATGGTGTTGAGTTCTAATCTGCCCCATAAGTGGAAAGATCTTCTCTACACCTAGCCTGTCAAACCCACTTATTGTTGTGGTTCTGTTCGCTGAGCTGGGAATTTGTGTTGCAGACGTTTCGTCCCCTGTCTAGAAGAACACCTCTACAATATATTCGCCAAAAACGGATACCCCTGCAATTTCATCAACAGATGCCGAAGGGAAAGACAACGGATTGAGGACATGCCACAACCCAAAGGACTAGCCACTTTACCATACATCTATAACATGTCTGAATTGACAGCCAGACTACTGCGACCACTAGGACTCATAACAGCACACAAAGCAACAGCCACTCTCAGACAACAACTCACCAGGACGAAGAACCCGATACCCAGCATGAGCAAAACCAACGTAGTATACAAAATCCCATGCAAGGACTGCACCAAACACTACATAGGACAAACAGGAAGACAGCTAACGATCCGCATCCATGAACACCAACTAGCCACGAAACGACATGACCAGCTATCCTTAGTAGCCACACACGCAGATAACAAGCAACATGAGTTGGACTGGGACAACACTACTATTATGGGACGAAACGTCTGCAACACAAATTCCCAGCTCGGCAAACAGAACCACAATAATGAGCACCCGAGCTACAAATCTTCGCACAAACTTTGAAAAACCACTTATAATTGTAATTGCCCTTAATCTATTATTTTGTAGAGATAGTTTCCCCAGTCTGCTTAATCTTTCCTGAAAGGTCTACTCTTCCAGTTCTGTATCATTCCATTGAACCTATTTGGCACCTTCCCCAGTGTCACAATGTGGAGTCCAAAACTGAGCGCAGTAGCTCTAACTGTGGTCTAACCAAAGTGTTATTCATACTCCATATAACTTCTCTACTTCTCAGTTCTCCACTAATTATGGCGTTGCACTGACTTTTATGATCTATTGTCACAGAGTAATAGTTGGTTTGTAGAGTTTGAGCAATGGACTTAAAGCAATCAGTTGTACATCAATAAATTGTTAGTTACTGGGTCTATCACTGATAGGCGGGTAGAGTTTGAAGTGCGTGATTAAGAATATCATTGGAGCACCCTGTCAGCACTTTTAAATGTGATTGGAAGGTTTATGCACCAGTTGTTCTCAATGATGTTAACAATGCTAGTGCAAGTGCCTCACTATAACTCTGGAATATTTCTATGCTTGTGCACATCAATGTAACTTTATATCAGATTGAATTGAAAGCAGAGTTTTGGGTGAGCAGAATCTTTATATCCTGTTGTCCTTTCCGTTTTGTCTGTTTAGCCCCAGGATGACAACAGCACAAGAAAAACAATATCCCCCAACACTGCTTAGCTTTTTCATTTACAATCCAAAGTTTGGACCAAGGGAAGGTGAGGTAGGTGAACAGCAAAACGCATATAATTAATACTTTTTGCTGAAGCTCTGCTGTGGTTTGTCAGTTCCTGTTTTGAGGCTGATTTAATAGTTGGCTTATCTTAAGAATCCCTACCTTTAGTGCTTGATTTTGCAATAACCTATAAAAATGAGAAGACTGACTCCACTGCTAGTGTCCCAACTTGCACCAAGTCCTCTACACCCAAACCCCTAGGATGATCACTGATCTACATTGGGTCCTGGTTAAGCTTGCTATCATTTAAAAATTCTTATTCTTGTTTTCAAATCCTTTCATGGTCCCATCTTATCTCTGTAAGCTCATCCAGCCATAATATGCTCCAAGTGCTATTCATTCCTCTAATTCTGGCCCTTTGAGAAGTTCCAATATTAATTACTCCACCACTGGTGAATGTGACTTCAGCCAAGACTCTTAGCTGTGAATGCCCATGCTGCACCTCTCTGTCTCTCCCTCCTTTTCCTCCATAAAGCCAATTCTCATCATCTAGCCCTTTTGACCAAGCTCTGATCACCTGTCTTAATATCTCCCCATGTGGCTTGGTTTGATAACTCCTGTAAAATGCCTTGGGACCTTTTGCTACATTACAGGTGCGATATAAAACCAAGTCATTATTGCTTATAGATGAGATGCCCAATTGTGATTCATTAACTAATTTGCAACTTCTCTCCTAGGAAGAAAAGAAGATTCTGTTTTATCATCCTAGTGAGGTTGATAAGAATGAAAAGATTAGGAATGTTGGATTATGTGAGGCGATTGTGCAGTTTACAAGGTAAGGACTTTAAAGCAGCTTTATTTTAACAAAGCAACAATGCTTTCTTAGTGAAATATTTTCACTTGGAGTGTGTGATTTCCTATTGATATAATGGATTAAATGTTTCCTGGTATTTGGCTGTATGAGTTGTATCTGGTTGGGAATGGGACCAGAAATTATATAAATGTAGATTTTAAATGTTTGAGTGTCACATGAGATCTCAGGGAGGGAGGGTTCACTTTGGAAGGCAGTGAGTTTGGAAGTGCAAGAAAGGGTGGCGTTGAGAAGCTATTCCAATTTGATCTGGGCATGAGGGAGAATTAATACAGGGTGTT
Organism: Chiloscyllium plagiosum; assembly: GCF_004010195.1. NCBI lineage: Eukaryota > Metazoa > Chordata > Chondrichthyes > Orectolobiformes > Hemiscylliidae > Chiloscyllium > Chiloscyllium plagiosum. Next base: position 19,320,116 of record NC_057730.1, read on the forward strand.
CTCTCTGAGCATTGGCTAGGCAATGGAGTCATGTATACACAGCCTCCCAAGCTAAATGGGCTTTTACTCCACACTTTCTCCTATTGGTGTTCGCTGCTGTGTGCAATTCTGGTCTCCCTGTGGGCAGAAGGATACTATTAAGCTGGAAAAGGTTCAGAAAAGATTTACCAGAATCTTTGAGTTATAAGGAAAGGCTGGATAGGAAGGGAGTTTTTTCACTGGAGGGTGATTGAGGGGTGACCTTATTGAGGTTTATAAAATAATAAGTGTAGATAAGGTGAATGGCAGATGTCTTTTCCCTGGGGCGGAGGAATTTCAAGACTAGAGAGCCATATTTTTAAGGTGAGGGGAGAAAGATTTTTAAAAAACACATAAGGGGCAATTTTTGTGGACTGAACTGCCAGAGGAAGTGGTGGATGCAGATACAGTTTAAAAGACATTTGGATAAGATAATGAATAGGAAAGGTTTGGTGGGATATGAGCCAAGCGCAAGCAGGTGGGACTAATTTAGTTTGGAATTATGGGCAGTATGGATTGAACAGGGTCTGTTTCCCTGCTGTATGACTCTATGCATTTTATGACTTAGTGGTAGCACCCTTGAAATTAGAATCTTATGGGTTCAAATCCCCAACCCAAACATTAGATGACGTAATTCAGGTTGACTACCCCAGTATTGAGAGGGGGGGGCTGCACTGTCAGAGATGGATAGGATGTAAAACCTTGGGCCACATCTGGCAGCTTGAGTGAATGTAAAAGATCCCATGAAACTACCAGAGAACAGTCGGAAGATTTTGCCTGGGGTTCTGGCCAATACTTATCTCCTAACCAACGTTATTGAAATATAAATGACCTGATCACGATCTTATTGCTATCATGGGAGCTTGCTGTACTTAATTTGGCTGCTGTGTTTCATACGTTCGAGCAATGATATATGTCAAACGGTTGTTCATTAGCTAGAAAGAGCTTTGGTCTGTCCCAATTTTGTGAAAGTCACTGTAGAAGTACAAGTTTATTCAGTGGCTTAATCTTCTCATTTGTCCTGATGATTGTAAGTGTTGTAAGCTGTTCTCGATTGAGAATAATCACGTGTTCCTTGCCATCTGGAAGTACTTCAGTGTGTTAGCTCTCAGATTTACAGAAATAGACTCTGACTAACCTGTTTCTGGATTAGTGGTGCTGGAAGAGCACAGCAGTTCAGGCAGCATCCAAGGAGCTTCGAAATCGACGTTTCGGGCAAAAGCCCTTCATCAGGAATAAAGCCTGACTAACCTGTTCCTTTTCTGCATTTACAGGACCTTCTGTCCCACCAAGCCAGCAAAGTCTTTGCATACACAGAAGAACAGGCAGTTCTTTCACGAAGCAGAGGAGAATTTCTGGATGGTTATGGTACATATTACCGGAAAAGTTTATAGATTGTGCAGTGTTTGGTGTGTGTCACTTAGAACTGTTTTGCTTAAGCTGACTGTAACCAAGGCTGAGCTGTGGTTGCTGCATTTTTACAAGTACCTGTTTCAGACCGTTAAGCCCAAATTGGCTGCTCCAAAGGTTGGGTGAATGCAGAATCTCTGCACTGGCTCAGGAGGTCATGGTTCAAACTCCACTTCTGAGACCTGAACCCATAATCCAGGCTGACACTGATACTGAGGGAGTACTGTTCTGTTAGAGGTGCTATCTTTCAGATGAGAAATTAAACTGAGCACCCTGTCTACGATTTTTAGGTAGACATGAAATATTTCCATAGCCATTATTTGAGGAAAAGCTGGTAGTTCTTCTCAATGTCCTGACCTATCTCTCAATGAAAATCAATAAAACAGATTATCTGGTCATTTATTTCAGTAATTGTCAATGCTTGCTGTGCACAGAGTCAAAGAGCACAGAAACAGACCCTTCGGTCCAACTTGTCCATGCTGACCAAGCTTCCAAAAATAAACTAGTCTGTGGAAAACGATATGGAAGATATAGACTGTAGGGAAATAGATGGTGACATCTTGCAAAATGTCCAGATTACAGAGGAGGAAGTGCTGGATGTCTTGAAATGGTTAAAGGTGGATAAATCCCCAGACCTGATCAGGGGTGTACCCAAGAACACTGTGGGAAGCTAGAGAAGTGATTGCTGGGCCTCTTGCTGAGATATTTGTATCATCGATAGTCACAGGTAA
>NC_057730.1:19322922-19350698 GCF_004010195.1 Chiloscyllium plagiosum
TTCTGGTCTCCTTCGTATCAGAAAGATGTTGTGAAACTTGAAAGGGTTCAGAAAAGATTTACAAGGATGTTGCCAGGGTTGAACGATTTGAGCTAAAGAGAGAGGCTGAACAGGCTGGGGCTGTTTTCCCTCGAGCGCCGGAAGCTGAGGGGTGACCTTATAGAGGTTTACAAAATTATGAGGGGCATGGATAGGATAAATAGACAAAGTCTCTTCCCTGGGGTGGGAGAGTCCAGAACTAGAGAGCATAGGTTTAGGGTGAGAGGGGAAAGATGTAAAAAAAACCTATGGGGCAACATTTTCACGCAGAGGGTGGTATGTGTATAGAATGAGCTGCCAGAGGATGTGGTGGAGGCTGGTACAATTGCAACATTTAAGAGGCATTTGGATGGGTATATGAATAGGAAAGGTTTGGAGGGATATGGGCCAGGTGCTGGCAGGTGGGACTAGATTGGGTTAGGATATCTGGTCAGCATGGACAGGTTGGACCGAAGGGTCTGTTTCCATGGTGTACATCTCTATTACTCTAGTCCTACCTGCCTGCATTTGGCCCATATCCCTCTGAACCTTTCCTATTCATGTACCTATCCAAACATTGTTTAAATGTTGTTACTGTACCTGCATATACCACTCCCTCTGGCAGTTCATTCCATAGACTAACCACCTTCTGTGTGAAGAAGTTGCCCCTCAGGTCCCTTTTAAATCTTTCTCCTCTCACAAATTAAAACTTTGCCCCATAGTTTTGAAATCATCTACCTTAGGAAAAAGAGCTTTGCTATTCTCTTAATCTATGCCCCTCATGATTTTATAAAACTCTACAAGGTCATCCCTCCACCTCCTACATACCAGTCAAAAATGTCCCAGCCTCTCCCTGTAACTAAACCTTCCAATCCTGTCAACATTATTTCTTAATTCTCTCCAGTTTAATAATATCATTCCTATAGCAGAACTGTACACGGTACTCCAAATGTGGCGTCACCAACATCCTGTACAACCTCAACATGACATCCCAACTCCTATACTGAAAGATGTCAACAAGGAAGGCAAGTGTGCAAAAGGCTTTCTTCACCCTGTTGACCTGTGATGCATTTTTCAAAGAACTGTCTACTTGTGTAAGTGCCGCCCTCACACAAGATGCAGATGCACTCTTGTTCAGAGCACATTTCACCTGCTGACTGGAAGCTATTGGTGCATAAAGTTCATGTGTTGACACAGCTTGACATCACTTTATTTACTGTTTTCCTCTTTCTGTTGTTGAGCCCAGGTGGTGTCAAATCCCATGATTGAAAAGCTGAACAAGGATGGAACCCGTGTTCCGGAATACCAGGAAGATGAGTTACTGGTTAGTCGGAGTCTGCTCGTGGTCTACTTCAGCCAGAGAGTTAGATTGCATTATAACATCTTTTACTGAGTATCTCAATATCTGTTAAACAAAATAAAAAGGAGACCTCATGGATATTAGAGGTGATAGCAAAGATTGTAGGGAGAAAAATCCTCATTTCAGAATTCCCAACATTATAGTTTTTTTGTTCTTGTGTGGGATATGGGCATCACTAGCAAGGCTGGCATTTGTTGCTCATCCCTAAATGCTCCTGAACTGATTGCTCACTGAAGTAGCCCAGTGAGTCAACTAAGAGTCAACCACATTGCCAGGCCTGGAGTCACCTGTAGACCAGACCAGGTAAGGACAGCAGACTTCCTTCCCTAAAGGGCATTACTGAATCAAATGGCTTTCTCTGACTATGACAATAGTCTCGGTTGCTATTAGAACAATTTTTTAAAAAATTCTAGATTTTATTTTATTAGATTCAAATTTTACCATCTACCAGAACATTAGCCTGAGGTTCTACCACTACTCCACTGCCTCCCTGAACCTTAAGAGATGAAAGGAAATTTGCAGGGATGGTACAGCCACAGTGACCTGGATGGCCTCCTCTGTGGTACTATGGACGTTTGTTGTCAATCAATTCTCTATTATAAATTTCAGCTAAGCTTGTAGTGAAAGCTGTTTTTACAAGAGAAACCGATCAGCCATGATGGAACTGAGTAATGTAATTGCCTCAAAGGGTTGAATAGCCTCCTCCTCCTCTGTCACTAAATCATTGTAAACATGGCAAGGCTGTGAAAATTCTTTTTTTTTCCCCCAGACAAGAGAAAACGATGTGGGGTCCTGATAGACGTCATCTTAGGCGTGAAACGTTTTGAGATGGTAGAAATTTTCACTTGTGGGAAGATCAGTTCTAGCGCCTCCACTATTACTAAGACTATCGCAAATAAAACTAGTAGGAAATTCAGGAGAAATGTCTTGACCTGGAGAGAGATGAGAATGTGGACCCTGCTACTACAAGCAATGGTTGAGGCAAATAGCTTAGATGCATTTAAGGGGAAGATGGATAAACATGTATGGAGAAAGGAATAGGAGGGTATGTGGGCAGGATGAGATGAAGAGAGTTAAGAGCAGACTCATATGAAATGTAAACATTAGCTTAGACTAGTAAGGGATAAAAGGCCTGTTTCCATACTAAAACATTTTGTCTAATTCTCCTCGCTCTGCCCTTTTGTAAAGTAAACCTTTTGTTTCTGTTTCAGGATACAGTGTATGGGGCAGTGATCCAGCAGTGCTATTGTATGTACAAGGTGATGTGGATTGGTTGCTTTCTACTTATTTTCTGCTACTGGTTTTCTTTACTGTCGGAATTTCACAGCTTAACATTTGTTTCTGGTCTTCCCTCATGTTCAGCTCTTCAATGGCACCTTTGCAAAATCCTTGGAGGCTGGAGGCATTGAACTTCTGCAACAGAGAGTCCAGAAATTTTTCTACAGGGTAGGAGCCTTAAGTGTATTGATCACTGTTGAGATGTTGGGTGAAGTATTGTGCTCAATTCTGGGAGGGATGTGAGGGCCTCAGAGAGGTAGCAGAGGAGATTTACTGGAATGGCATGAGGGACTTCAATTATGTGGAGAGACTGGAGAAGTTGCTGCTAATCTCCTAAAGAAGGAGATTTGATAGAGATACTCAATATTATGAGAATGTTTTGATAAAGTAGACAAGGAGAATTGTTAAACAGAGGTCACAAATGACCCTTCTATGTCTTCCTTCCCTGAAGGTGTTGATACTTTATGGCCTTGTATTCCATTGGCACTGACTATCTGCCTCTTGCCATAGACTCATACAGCACGGAAACAGACCCTTCAGTGCAACCAGTCCATGCCAAACGTAATCCCAAACTAAACTAGTCCCACCTGCCTGCTCCTGGCCCATATCTTTCCAAACATCTCCTATTCATGTACCTATCCAAATATCTTTTAAATGTTGTGATTGTGCCCACATCCACCACTTCCTCAGGAAGTTCATTCCACCCACAAACAACACACTGGGTGTAAACACAAAAATTGCCTCTCATGTCTTTTTGAAATCTCTCTCCTCTCACCTTAAAAATGTGCCCCCTAGTCTTGAAATCCTCCATCCTAGGACAAAGACAACTACAATTAACCCTATTTATACCCTGCATGATTTTATAAACTTGTATAAGGTCGCCTCTCAACATCCTGTGCTCGAGTGAAAAAGTCCCAGCCTATCCAACCTTTCTTCATAGCACAAACCTTCCATACCAGGCAACATCCCAGTAAATCTCTTCTGAACCCACACCAGCTTAATAATAATGTTCCTGTAACTGGCCCTATGGTGGGCTGGAGCCATGCAGGCGGTTTGACTTTGGGTTTCACCACACTTCTTCCTGGGCTTCTTTTCAAGCACCACCTCATGACAGAATGCTAAAGTTGGGCGTGAGCAGCAAATTGATCCAAAGCTGAAAGGATTAAATTATCAATACAGTTTGCATATGCATTTGTTGCCCGTCCCTAGATGCACAAAAGCTGGGAATTATGCAGCAGATAACTTCCTTCCTAATTTCTCCAAACGCTATCCTGTATCTACAAAGTATAAGTCAGGAGTGTGATGGAATACTTTCCCTTTACCTGACTGAGTGCAGTTCCAACAACACTCAATCTTGACACCATCCAGGACAAAGCAGCCTGCTTGATTGACACCACATCCATCACCTTGAACACTCACTCCCTTCTCTACAGTGCATGGTGTACATTCCACAAGATGCATTGCAGTCACTTTCCAACTCTCCTTCAACAGCACCTTCGAAACCAGCAACATCTACCACCTGGAAGGTCAAGCAGATGCATAGGAACACAACTACCTTCGAGTTCCTTCCAAGCCACACACCATCCTGACCTGCAAATATATTGTTCCCCTCACTGGTGCTGTGTCAAAGTCTACAACTCCCTCCCTAGCAGTACTGGTATGCCCACACCTCAAGAACTAAAGTAGTTCAAGACAGCAGCTCACCAACACTTTCTCCAGGTCAATTGGGAATGAACAATACATGCTGGCTAAGCCAGTGGCAACTACATCCCATTGAAAGGAATAATAAAAATACAAAACACATATGAAGCTGGGTAGCGCTGGGAGAATGGTGGGGGAAACCACATTGCGACAGCTCCCTAGTATGTTCTTGCCACTTGAGGTGTTTCACAGGGTGTGACTAAGGAAAGGAGATTGGCTGACTGTAGCACACAGGTGGTTAAACACTTTAAATGGGTTTCAAGGTCTGGGTTTGGGGCAGCAGAGCTGGCATTTTGCAACTGTAGAGCGATCACCCTCTGCCCCCATACCACAGTCCCTTGCCACAGTCACTCTCTGGTTGGCGGGGGGGAATACTGTCCAAGTGGAAGCAGCCTTCCCTTGGAAAGGAGCCATCAGCGGGCCACCCATGTGGCCTCAATGACCCAAGAAATAGGCATGGCATTCTCCCGCTCTTGCACTCTCTGTCCGGTAGAGAATTATTTTTAAACCCCCTCGAGAGTGCTTCTGTGTTGAGGCACCCTTGTGCTTTCAGACCTGCCTGAGCTCTCAGATCTCCCTCGCTTCCCAGCGGGTCTCTGGAGGTTCTTGAGCTGCTGATTTTCTGATGATTCAGGAGGAAGGGAGGTGTCTACCCATTGTTGTTAAAACTCTGAAAACAAGTGTAGTGATCACCAACTAGGAGGCCTTCTCTGAGAATCCAGGACCGTGACCCTATCTCGTACAACTCCTGACCATCTGCAGGCACGATCTGGTCCTGAAGCTTTGTAGGAAAGCTCTACGTACTGTATCTGAGACAGCTTTGATTACTTTCAGACAAAAGCAACTCCCCACCCCAGAGTATTGTGATCAGCAATTTATGAAGTCTTCCAAGCAACAAAGATCTGCTGCCAGCCCATATAACACAATAGTTTTTGCAGCAACTTGCGCTCACGTACAACTAAGCTGTCGTGAGTGTGATTACTTTTCCACATACCCACTCCTTGTCCCTAATCTCGTTATGCTTCATGGTTGTCTTAACTTGAATAATACATGGTGGATTGGTTTAATCATGGAGCTCGGTATTGGCTAAATATCGCTGTGACCTAATCCCGTTGCTAAGTAATTTAATGGCCAGTTTGGCACAAAATTATGTTGAATTATTTTACAAGTATCTGTCGAAATGTATTTGAAATTTTATTATATGCCTAGTTCCTATATATTCTAAACTGAACCCCATTGTTGTACAACTATTTGATAGATGCTATGCGGTGGGATAACTGGGCTCTGTGACAGCTGCCATTGACAACAAACTTCTAATGAAGCTTGTATAATGTTACAGTTAAATAATTAATTCAAAGTGACAGCAAGGTAATTTAAAATGATTTCCTAACTTTTTTTTAAACCCCATGTACATATCAATATAAAATCTAGTCAATAATGGGCTTATTTTGACTCTTTTAAATTTTTGATCACTTTCTCGCAGTAGCTTCGAAATTTTACCATTCAGAAAATTGAGCCTGGTTATGTATGAGACAATCCCTTATTTATTTTTCATTGAGTGTATGCTGAGGTTTTTGCCAATTAGGTCAGTGTCTACTGGGAATGTAAAACCTCAACAGTTACTGACTGCATTAATAAACACAGTCTGAGGGTAACATATCTCTTTGTGAAAGTGGTTATATTCCAATGCAGTACTGTGGAAGCGCTGCACTGCCAGAGATGCCATCTTTCAGATGAAACATTTAGGTTTAATATCTGTCCCCTCACTTGGATGGAAAAGATCCCACAGCACTATTTCAAAGAAGGGCAGAGGCATTCTACCCAGTGTCCCCTGAGCAACATCATTTGTAAAAATAATGTGTGTGGGAGTTGTCCAGTGCTGCTGAATTTTTATAAATTGAACAACTACTGTAGTGAATGACCTACTAATTAACAGGTTCAAGGGGCTTCTCCTGTCCCAGTGTTTGAATCAGGGAGATAGATTATTTTTCAAGAGGACATTCAAAAATAGAGATAAAGAATTTTTTCTTGATATCCTTCCTCCCAACAGTACTTGCAAACGTTGCACTTACAGTCATGTGACCTACTGGACGTATTTGGCGGAATCAGCTTCTTCCCTCTGGATAAAATGACTTACCTGAAGATTCAGTCATTTGTCAACAGAATGGAGGAAAGCCTGGATCTCGTTAAGTACACAGCATTCCTGTACAATGAACAACTCATCTGGTAAGTCCATGTTACCTGATACTAGAGTTTGATTTGACTGGTGCCACCTGGTAATACAGAAGTTACATGCAAACAGCCCAGATATCTGAGAGGACATCCGGGGATCTTGATTAACATCTGATTCAAAAAGCAGCCTCCACAACAACTCATTATTCCACTGAGAATCACAGCTGGAACTTTGTGCTGAAGTTTCTGGAGTGGTACTTGAACAAAAAACTTTTGACTTGTAGGAAAGAGTGTTCCCCATTGCTGAACAAGAGTGTATTTGAAATGTTCAGAGGGCTGCTCTCTTTCGAACATTAGAATATAAGCAATAGGAACTGGACTAGTCCACAACCCTTCGAGATAGTTCCACTTTTCATTAAAATCATGGCTGACCTTCTAATTGAACTCCATTTTTCTGTGTGATCCTCATTCCCTTAATTCTTTTCCTACCCAAACGTTTATCAATCTCTGTTCTGGATGTAGTCAATAACTGGCCTTCCACAGCCTAGAGAATTTCTCCTTATTTCAGTCCTAAATGATCAACCCCTTAATCTGAGAGTGAGCCCAAACCCTGGGCTATGTTCAGCCAGTGGAAACGTCCTCTATAACATTAACCCTGTTCAACCGCTAAGAATATTATACATTTCAATTAGGTTTTTATGTATTTCTTGAGATTTTACTTTCAAACCCTAAGAGCATGTCTGGGATGATAAGCCAACTAGCTTAGCATCTGTGATCAGGAAGATTTTGAATCTATAAAGGATGTAATAATTGAGCATTTCAAAATACATAATATACTCGTGCTGTCTCAGCATGATGTCAGGAAAGACAAATCATGTCTGACAAATTTATTAAAATTCATTGAGCAGGTAACAAGCAGAATAGGTAAAAGGGAACTAGAGACGTAATATACTTGGATTTCCAAAAGACGTTTGAGAAGGTGCCACCCATTATTGCTACTTACTAAGATAGGGTGCCATAGTATTGGAGGTAGTATATTAGCATGGATAGAGGATTGGCTAACTAATAGAAGACTGGGAGTTGGAAAAAGGGGGCATTTCAAGATGACAGTCTGCAACTAGTAGAATGCCATAGAGGTCGGTGCTGGGGCCAAAATTAACTACAATATATATTGATGACTCTGATGACAGAAGTGAGTGTACTATTGCCGTGACAGAAGATTATAGGAGAGCATTACCGGATGGGATGGGTCTTTGATGATGCTGTCAGCCTTTCCACAGCAACGAGAAGTGTAAATGGTGTCAGTGAATGGGAGGTTTGCTTCCATGATGGTCTGGGCTATGCACGCACCCTTCTGTAGTTTCTTACTGTCCTGGGCACAGCAGTTGCGTATCAGGCTGTTATGCACCAGGACAATATGCTTTCTATGATGCATCCGTAAAAATTGGCGAGGGATCTCGTGGACATGCCATTTTTGCTGAGCCGCCTGAGGAAGAGGAGGTGGTGTTGTGCCTTCATGACCATCTTATCTATGTGGGAAATCCAGGACAGATTGTCGAGTATCATCTTTCTTACCAACTTGACAGTCTCAACCCTCTCCATCTCCGCTCTATTGATGAAGACGGGAGCGTGTTCTCCTTTCTTTCTGAAGTCGATTAGTTTTGCCAACGTTGAGAGAGAGGTTGTTATTATTGCACCACGTCACCAAGTCCTCTTTCTCCTGTTTATATTCTGACTCATTGTTGTTGATATCAGTCCTACCATGGTGGTGTCATCAGCAAACTTGTAGATAGCATTTGTTTGGAATTTGGCAACAGTCGTGGGTGTACAGGGAGTACACTAGGGGCTGAGAATGCATTCTTGGGGGCGATGAGTGTTATCACTGAGGAAGTGCAGTTGTCCATCTCCGTTGATTGTGGTGTATGGGTCAGGAAGCTGAGGATCCAGTTGCACAGGGCAGGAGCTGAGTCAATGAGCTGGAGTCTGACGTAATGAATCTGACATAAAGAGTCTACAAGTTAGCACGTGGCATGCAATAAGGGAAAATGTGCCGCTATGCAGTGTAGTGGAAATAATGAATAGCAGAATATTGTTTTGAAGGAGAAGGACTGCAGAAAAGGGTTGGGGGTCTTTGTGCATGAATCACAAAATCTAACGTTTAAGTTCTTTGGAATCCAGGGAAGGCAACTGGACTGTTGGCCTTTATTTCAAAGGTAATGGAGTATCAACGTAGGGAGATCATACCAAAACCGAACAAGGCCACAGCTGGAATTCTGTGAACAGTTTTGGTACACCTGTCTAAGGAACAATATACTTGCGTGGGATAAAGTCCAGAGAAGGTTCTTTGGGTTGATTCTAGGTATGGAGAAAGTTTGTTTATAAGAAGAAACTGAGCAGTTTGGACTTGTATTTAGAAGAATGAGATTCTTAAGGGGATTGCTTTGGTAGATGCAGAGTTATTGTTTCCCCTTGTGGAGAAGCCTAGGATCAAATGGCATAATCTCAATGGGTCACACACTTAAGACTGAGCTGAGGAAGATTTGTTTCTCTAAAGATAGTTAATGTGTGGAATTCATTACCACGGATAGTGTAGAGGTTGAGTCATTAAGTGTATAGACTGAGATTTTTAATCAGTAAGGGGATGAGGCAGGAAAGTGGTGTTAAAAATGATCAGATTAGTCATGATCACATTGAATGGCAGAGTAGACTCAGTTGCCCAAATGTCCTACTTCTGCTCCCTGTCCCTACATCTTACAATCTTATGGATGTCCATGACATGTTTTTCCATTCCTGTGTGCGGCACTTTCATTATTTCTTAAATAGTGACATCAAAACAGGCAAATGAATCAACAGTGACGTATACATTGTGAGATCATGACTTCATCAATGTTGCATCTTTGGATCTGCTAGTCCTGGGTAGAGATTAGAGGCAGACAATAAGATCCATGGGGTATTGATCAAATGGAATGTGGCATCTTTTCCATCATTTACGCGTTGGAAATCCAGGTGAGGGGAATTGGGCAGCAGAACAACGCCATGGATGGGAGCAGTGGTCATTGCTGCTATATGTAGTGCTGAGCAGGGTAATGGGCCTCTGTCTAGCTGACCCTCTCAGTGCATCTACTGAGGAAGTGCTGCACTGTCAGAGGTGCTGTCTGTACACGTGACTTGAGGCCCTGTCTGTACATGTGGCTGGTCTCAAAACATCCCACAACACTTCTGAAGAAGAACAGGGGAGGTATTCATGTTGTTTTGGCAAATACTTATTCAATTAACATTTCCTAAACAGATTATCAGGTCATTATCACACTGTTGTTTGTGGGACCAAGTTTGCATGCAAATTGGCTACCATTTTACAACAGCAACTACACTTAAGTCGTTCATTGATTAAAAATAAAAATTGCTGAAAAAGCTCAAGTCTGGCAGCATCTGTGGAGAGAAATGAGAGTGAACATTTCAGGTCAAGCGACCCTTCCTCAGAAGTCATTCATTGTCTATTAAGTATATTGATCTGAGCTTGTGAAAAGCACTAACTAAATGCATGTTCTTTCTGCTTGCTTTCAGGAGTGGGTTGGAGCAGGATGATATGAGAATCCTGTACAAGTACCTCACAACGTCACTCTTCCCAAGGCATCTGGAGCCAGAGGTATTCTCAATGTTTCTAATAAGTTTCTGTCCTCGAAGTAGGGGCAGAACATGAAAATTAGAGCCAGGCCTTTCAAGGGTGAAATCAGGAAGCACTTCTGCAAATGAAGTGGAAATCTGGGACTCTTTGCTGAAGAGTTCAATTAAGAATATCATTAATTAGATGTTTGTTAGGTTAGTTATTAATTTAAGGATGAGCAAATGGGGATTGAAATTCAGATTGGCTGTGATCTAATTGTATGGTGGGGTGGGTTTGTGGTACTGAGTTGTAAGAGGCAGCATTCTGTTTCATCTTTTATTAACAGGTAACTTATGGCACGGTTTCCTTTTGAAACTTGTGAATTTTTGTACTTGTTTCAATGGGAAATTTTAGATGTTGGGGAATGGATTGCTTTGCCATCTTTAAGTGTTGAGTGAGGGCCCCAGATACCACAATTACACTGGAGCTCCAGCTCATTGACACACAAATTTGTATTTCATGTGCCAGTTGTCATGATAACCCCTGGAGTGGGGCATATCCTTCGGTTGGAGCACTCGAGTGCGGTAATCCCTACCCACACATCAGTCCCCTCAGGCCTAGCCGAGGGGCCCTGGATTAAGATGACATGGACCATATCTGGTTGTTAAAGAGACCTCAATCCCATCAGGGCTATGACTGAGTAACTGAAAAAATGCTCCACTGCAGGAGTATTGGTAACCATACGTCACAGATTGAAGGTAAGATCAAGGCGTACAATAAGAACTTGCTTAGCTGTGTTTCTGACTGAATTGCTAGAAAGGGCAGTGAAAGCAGATTCAATAGTGACTTTCAGCAGGGAGTCAGAACAATACCCTTAGAAGGGAAAGATTTACAGGATTATGGAGGTAGATTGGGGCCATGGCAGAGTAACTGTGGAACTCATTGGCTCACCTTTTGAAAGAGCGAGCACAAGCATGAGTGGCCAAATGGCCATCTCCTGCGCCATCTTCAGTCTGAGGATTGAACTCTGATCCCAGAGGTGAAAGAACAATTTATTAACCAGAACCTTCCAGTCCAGCAATTCTAGTTCACAATGGATATAATTTTACAAATTTGTAAATGACTGATAGTAATGGAGATGTTTTCTGTTAATAACTCAGATGGTATTGAACTTGTTTTCTCCTTTTGCTCATAGCTAATTGGTCATGATTCCCCTGGACGAGGGGGAGTAACTGTGAACCTCAACCATTATGGCAGGTATGGCTTTCCACAGAAGTTGTTGATCTCTGTTACGTCAGGAATTTTATGAGCAGTTCGTGGTTTTTTCCTTGAAGCTGTGCATTCACAGTTTCCCCAGAGAGGAACATTTTAATGGTAATCTGCAGACCCCACTACTTAAACCTTCTTTGCTGATCACTATCATTCATTTAATTCTCAAATTAATCCTCCTGGCCAAACCCCTTCCCCATCTCTAACCTCCTCCATCTCCATAATACTCCCAGATCCCTGTGTTCCTTCACAGGGATCCCTGTGCCACTTGCACACCCCTGATTTTTTTTTTAAACTATATTGGTGGCCATGTCTTCAGAAGCTAACTTGTGACCTTGTGACCCTTAACCTACACCCTCTCCACCTCATCTTCCTCTTTTTTAAGATGTTGCTTTAACTAAGCTTATGGGGGTTGGTTCGCTCAGTTGACTTGGTAGATGGTTTGTGATACAGAGTGATGGCTGAAGTAACCATGATGGAGCCTCCTTCTCAACCCCCCTCCCCATCCCTGAGGCGTGGTGATGCTCTGGTTAAACCATGACCAGTCCTTTCTCTCTCTCTCACTCTTCTCTCTTTCACCCTCTTGCTCTCTGTGGGACTATGGGAGAATTTCACTTGTGAACAAGAGTCATACCAGACTCAAAGCATTAACTTTGTTTCCAGCTCCACAAAAATATCTGCTGAGTTTCTACAGCATTTTCTGTTGTTATTTCAGATTTCCAGCACCTGCAGTATTTTGTTTTTATCTCCATATTCTTGTATTCTGTGCTTCTATTTATAGAGAGAGAAAGTGAGGGCTGCAGATGCTGGAGATCAGAGCTGAAAATGTGTTGCTGGAAAAGCGCAGCAAGTCAGGCAGCATCCAAGGAACTGGAGAATCAACGTTTTGGGCATAAGCCCTTCATTCCTGAAGAAGGGCTTATGCCCAAAATGTCGATTCTCCTGTTCCTTGGATGCAGCCTGACCTGCTGCGCTTTTCCAGCAACACATTTTCAGCTTCTATTTATATAGCCTCAGGTACTGTGTGCTTTATTAACTGACCTCTTCCCCCCCTTGCCCTGCCGTTGAGTGTACACACATCTTTCTGCTTCTGCACACCTTTTAGAGTAGTCACCTACTTTTTGTCACTCTGTGTTCTTCCTACCAAAATTAATACCCTCACACTTCTCACATTGAACTTCCATCTGTTATCTGTATACCTACTGCACCAACTGTCTATGTCCTATTGAATTTCTATACTGTCCTCCTCAGCATTTTCACAAATCTGCTTTTCTGAATCAGCAAAATAAGCCTTGGTGTTGGTATCAGATTCCTGTGGTGTGAATGGAGGGGAAGATTCCTTTTGCATTACCTTCCAGACATGATCTTTGTCATGCAGGAAGGATAAGGAGAGCATATGCATGGGGAATGTCATCACCTGCAAGTTTCCATCCTCCCAGGCCACGCACCATTCCGATTTGGAATGATATCCTCATTCTTTCCTTGTTGCTGTGTCAAAATCCTGGAAATCCCTCTCTCACAACACTGTTGGTGCCTGTACTCCCCAAGGACTGCAGCATTTTAAGAACACAGCTCACCACCACCTTCTCAAGGGCAGTTACAGCTGAGTAATGGTTGTTGACCCAACCAGTGACACCCACATCCATCTTGAGAATGAACATATGATCCACTCCCAGATTGGATCAGCCCTCTGACAATTGACTCTGAAGTCAGCTTGAATTATGTTAAAAATCTAGAAAAGAGTGTGCTACATGACTAACAGCGGACAGCCAGCCTTGAAACTTATTGCCTGAAGACCCTTTAGTTTGCACAGCTCTGTCACTGTCTTGATTTAGAATGGGGATGTAGCCTTTGAAAAGGGTGCATGCCCCGCAACCCAAGGCTATTATTCAGGGAAGACTGAACCGAAGGCGAGGTGGGGAGGACAGAGTTTTAGTTTTGGAGGAGACGTTTTGTGCATTGCAGGATCCTGTGACAAGCAGTAAGGTTGAGAGTAATAATCTGCATCTTGACTCAGGGGAGAACCTTCCAATGATTGACTCCCCTTAACTGTGGGAACGTAAGTGTTAAGGAAGATGTGGCAAAGAATCAAGTGTTTTACTCACTGCAATCAAGTTAAATTGAATGTGTTTCATTTTTAATCATGGTATTAAGTACCTTTCAAGGAATGCCTTGGGACTGCTGCATTCATTTGAGAAATCATCTATTTGTAAGATGCAGAAAGCTGGGCTAGATATCATTAACATCGAACACGTTGTGCCTGACTATTCTTCTGACTGTTGGGTAAATCTGGTTTCAGTATTTCACGTTCAGTATAGTGCTATTAATTGAAATTATTTGAAATTGAAATTAATTGAGTTATCATTTTGGATTTTTTTAAGGCCTACTAAGTTCGGAAAAATGTTCTGAAACTTGAAAGGGTTCAGAAAAGATTTACAAGGATGTTGCCAGGGTTGGAGGATTTGAGCTACAGGGAGAGGCTGAACAGGCTGGAGCTGTTTTCCCTGGAGTGTTGAGCGGTGACCTTCTAGAAATTTACAAAATTATGAGGGGCATGGATAGGGTAAATAGTCAAAGGCTTTTCCCTGGGGTTGGGGAGTCCAGAGCTAGAGGGCATAGATTTAGGGTGAGAGGGGAAAGATATAAAAGAGACCTAAGGGGCAACCTTTTCACACAGAGGGTGGTACATGTATGGAATGAGCTGCCAGAGGAAGTGGTGAAGGCTGGCACAATTGCAACGTTTAAAAAACATCTGGATGGGTATATGAATAGGAAGGATTTGGAGGGATATGGGCCGGGTGCTGGCAGGTGGGACTAGATTGGGTTGGGATATCGGGTCGGCATGGACGGGTTGGACCGAAGGGTCTGTTTCCATGCTGTACATCTCTATGACTCTGAAGTGTTTACCAGCATTTTTTGTTGTTATTTTTGATTTCCAGTTTTAAGTATATGTTCCAGAGGAAGTAAAAGCTGGGTTTCTGAGTACTTGCTGCTGAATTTATTTGGGTATGAGGCTGATCTTTGAGTGTTATTGTTGCATGGCAAGGAGAACTTTACTGCTGAGGTGCTAACCACTGAGTCACACTGCAACACAGGATGTGTAGGGACAGCAGCCTTGCTACTACAGCCGTCAGCCATTCTGTTGCAGACATAATGCTTGTAAAAGAGCTTGTTTGTTTGTTTTTCCTCAGGTTTCTCACTGGCCCTTATGATATCAACAATCCCGATCTTGTAGTGCGGTTTCCCAGGATCTTTGTAAATACTGACACCACCTATGAAGAATTACATTTGATTGTCTACAAGGTGAGACCTAACTGGCTTCAACCAAATTTCACAAACTTAATTAAGATATCTAGCAGATAACTGACTAATACTCTACATGTACAAGTTCAGGACATGTGGTCCTACTGATTACTTGACATAGCATTCATCAAAATTTTCACTGCCTATCCCCATGTGTAACCCTAAGTTCTTCACTGTATCTCAGAGTTTTTTCTGAATATCCCTTGGTAAATTTGTCAAACTTTCCTGCATCCATTCGTCAGTTCAATGCATTGCAAAGCTCATCACAAGCAGAGTTTTTGTTTATAAAGGAAGGGTAGAGGCTGATTCTGACTTGGATATGATAATGCAAGTTATTGCATTCAGCATGTATTGAATTGCACGTCTGTGCAACTTCTGTTTTAATTTAAAATACCATTAATTTGAGGATCTACCATTTTGTTTGCATATTGTACATGATCATAGGCACGTAATATATACAATACTTTGTGTCAGCTTTTAGGATTCCGATGCTTATATGCTCTGTTTATGTTTCCAGGCTATGAGTGCAGTGGTTTGTTTTCTGATTAATGGTGAGTTTCTTTATTTGAATGTTGATATTTGTTTGAATTTGCAATGTAAATAACCATTCCTGTTGAAGATGCCAAGATAAATATGAATGTAGTTAATTTATTCAATTAGTCACCTCTTCACCCATTGCAGCATTTTAGTAATTTTTTCAATGTTTCCAGGAATTCTGCCTCTATTCTAGCCAAATTTCCATTTGCACGTTGGTCACACTCTTTTTAAAGCCGCTTCTATAAGTTTCGTCAGTGGAACTTGCAGTGATTGGAACAAGGTTAGCCAGGTGTACATCATAGAATATGAGTTCCCTGATTGGGGCTGTTAATTTGGTCCAATCAGGGAGCCCTGGCTGATAAACATGAGTGTCAGAGGTTCTGTTCATTCTGAGAGCTGGCTTTGAGGAAGCTGGATCAATGCCAATTGTAAATAAGGAGTGACTCCACCGACCTCTGTGGAGTTATTTCAGTGGCGATGAGAGTAAAGCACATCCTGAAGGAACAGTCATCTTTGATTTGGAGTAAGCATTGTTTGTATTGTGGAGTTATTCGGGAAGCTTGACTTGTTTGACTGTGTTGTCGAACACTGGGCCCAGTATCTGGAAAGAATGCATTATATTTTCCAGGCCAGTGATCTTGGGGGCAATAAGTAATTCTGCTGACTGTTTGTGGACCCGCATCCTTTTTGGTTATTAGGAGCCAAACTTTCCCTGAGGCACCAGGTACTAAAACCTTGCAAGAGTTGATGGATTTCATTGAGGAATATTACCATAAGACATAGGAGCAGAAATTAGGCCATTCAGCCCATCATTCTGCTCCATCATTCAGTCACGGCTGATAAGTTTCTCAACCGCGTTCTCTCACTTTCTACCCGTAACCCTTGATCCCCTTGATACTCAAGAACCTATATCTATCTTAGTCTTAAATATCCTCAATGACCTGGCCTCCGCAGCCTTCTGTGGCAATGAATTCCATAGATTCACTGTTCTCTGGCTGAAGAAGTGTCTCCTTATCTCTGTTGTAGACGGTCTCCCCTTTACTCTAAGGCTATGCCCTTGAGTCCGAGTCTCTCCTACCAATGGAAAGATAGTCCCGACATCTACTCTGTCAAAGCCATTCAGTATTCTGTAAGTTTCAATTAGATCCCCCTCATCTTACTAAACTCCATCGAGTATAAACCCAGAGTCCTCACATGTTAAGCTTTTCATTCCTGGGACCATTCTTATGAATCTCCACTGAACACACTCCAGGGCCAGTACATCCTTCCTGAGATATGGGGCCCAATATTGTGTACAACACTCCAAATGTGGTTTGACCAGAGCCTTATACAGCCTCAGCAGTACATCCCTGCTTTTATGTTCAAGTCTTTTCAAAATAAATGCCATCATTGCATTTGCCTTCCTAACTACTAACTCAACCTGTAAGTTTACCTTGAGAGAATCCTGGACTAGAACTCCCAAGACTTCTGAATTTTCTCCCCATTTAGAATATAGTCCATGCCTCTATTCTTCCGACCAAAGTGCATGACCTCACACTTGCCCATGTTGTAATCCATCTGCCAATTCTTTGCCCACTCTCTAACCTGTCCAAATCTGTCTACAGCCTTCCCGCCGTGTCAATGCTACCTGTTCCTCTTGCTATCTTTGTATCATCTGCAAACTTAGTCAGAATGCCCTCAGTTCCTTCATCTAGATTGTTATTGTATAAAGTGAAACGTTGTGGTTCCAACACTGAGCTTTGTGGAACATCACTTGTCACTGGCTGCCATCCTGAGAAGGGCCCTTTCATCCCCACTTTCTGCTTTCAAGTTTCTATCCATGCTAGAACCTTGCCTGTAACACCATGGGCTCTTATCTTACAAAGTAGCCTCCTGTGTGGTACCTTGTCAAAGGTCTTCTTGAAGTCCAGGTAGGTGACATCTATTGACTCTCCTTACAGCCCCAAGCTGCCTCTAATTCTGAGATGCTATTGGTTTTACTCTGCAATTTGAGAACTGGGGAGTCCGTATCAAGATTTTTGATTAGGTTAAGACAATTGGCAGAGGCATGTGACTTTGGTTTCACCCTCTAATGTGCTGCTGAGAGACAGTTTTGTGCGTGAGATTAACAATGTAACCATGCAAAACTGCCGACTAGCTGATGCCCAACTGGATTTCAAACAGGCACTACAACTGGCTTTAGACAATAGGTGCAGGAGTAGGCCATTCTGCCCTTCAAGCCTGCACCACCATTCAATATGATCATGGCTGATCATCCTTAATCAGTATCCTGTTCCTGCCTTATCTCTGTAACCCTTGATTCCACTATCCTTGAGAGCTCTATCCAATTCTTTCTTAAATGAGTCCAGAGACTGGGCCTCCACTGCCCTCTGGGGCAGAGCATTCCACATAGCCACCACTCTCTGGGTGAAGAAGTTTCTCTTCATCTGTCCTAAATGGTCTACCCCATATTTTTAAGCTGTGTCCTCTGGTTCGGGACTCGCCCATCAGCGGAAACATGTTTCCTGTCTCCAGAGTGTCCAATCCTTTAATAATCTTATATGTCTCAATCAGATCCCCTCTCAGTCTTTTAGACTCAAGGGTATACAAGCCCAGTCGCTCCAGTCTTTCAGTGTAAGGTAATCCTGCCATTCCAGGAATTGACCTCGTGAACCTACGCTGCACTCCCTCAATAGCCAGAATGTATTTCCTCAAATTTGGAGACTAGAACTGCACACAGTACTCCAGGTGTGGTCTCACCAGGGCCCTGTACAGCTGCAGAAGAACCTCTTTGCTTCTCTACTCAATCCTTTTGTTATGAAGGCTAGCATGCTATTAGCCTTCTTCACTACCTGCTGTACCTGCATGCTTACCTTCATTGACTGGTGTACAAGAACACCCAGATCTCTCTCTACTGCCCCTTTACCTAAAGTGATTCTATTTAGATAGTAATCTGCCTTCCTGTTCTTGCCACCAAAGTGGATAACCATACATTTATCCACATTAAACTGCATCTGCCATGCATCTGACCACTCACCTAACTTGTCCAGGTCACCCTGTAATCTCCTAACATCCTCATCACATTTCACCCTGCCACCCAGCTTAGTATCATTAGCAAATTTGCTAATGTTATTGCTAATACCATCTTCTACGTCATTAACATATATTGTAAAAAGCTGCAGTCCCAGTACTGATTTCTGCGGTACCCCACTGGTCACTGCCTGCCATTCCGAAATGGAGCCCGTTTATCACTACTCTTTGTTTCTTATCAGCCAACCAACTTTCAATCCAAGTTAGTACTTTGCCCCCAATACCATGCGCCCTAATTTTGCTCACTAACCTCCTATGTGGGACTTTATCAAAAGCTTTCTGAAAGTCCAGGTACACCTACTGGATCTCCCTCGTCCATCTTCAGAGTTACATCCTCAAATTTTCCATTGTCATTGTCATTGGAAAATGCAGCAAGTGGAGCATATGAGTTGCAGGGTTATTGGAATAAGTTGCATTCCAATGTGTATTCCAGGCACTGCAAGTGAACTACTTGGGCAGCAGGGTCAACGAGATCGGTTTATAACTGTTGGAAGATAAAGTAAGGAAATCAAAGGTGCCGACTCTCTCATCTGTACCAGAATTTAGGTCTTTGCTTGGGCTGGTGGATTATTATAAAAAGTTGATATATAACCTGGCCTCTTTGTGTCAACGCTTAAAGTGTCAGCTTTGGAAATGGTCATGTAGCTAAGCCATCGTGTTCAGGCAAGTGAAGAAACAGCTATCATCCTCCTAAGGTCTTTGCAAATTATGATCCTAAACAAGATCTGGTATTGACATGTGATGCCCTCTCTGTGCGGCGCTGGGGTAGTATTAGCTCATAGGTGGGTTAACGGAGAGAAACATCCAGGCCTTTGGCTAATGCAGAGCGTAAATACACCTAGATAGAGAAGGAAGGTTTGGCAGTCATATTTGGAGTCAGGAAGTTCTATCAATACCTTTACACATGTAAATTTGTAGTAATAACCCCTACTAGGTCTACTTAAAAAGGACAAGGCAGTGCCGCCCCTAGCTTCAGACTGAATTCGGTGATGTGCTCATACACTAAGTGCGTATAATTACAAGTTGGAACACTGTCCCGAAGGTCTTGTAGCAAATGTGGATGCATTGAGCCACCTCCCACTAGTAGAGAGAGCAGTTCTTTCTACCAGTCAAATTTTCTCCCAGGGAAGGGAGGGAGGAAAAAACATCAGGAATACCAGTTCTGGACACAACTCCGCTAAGCAAGAGAGTGAGTTTATTTCAGGGAACAAGGTGTGGTGGAGGAACCACCAGAATGGCCCTGCAAGAGGCATAGTCAACATGAGATCAGGTCCGGTGATGTATAAAGTTTGGGTAGGTGTGGTAGTCCTGAACAAGGATGTAGACCATATACATGCTGAAAACTCGCAAATGATGTGGGAGCAAAATGTTCCCAGCTCCTTGACTGCGTATCTGACTGCTCCAGAACCCACTGGATCTCCCTTTTTGTCAAGCGTTGAACATATCTTAGAATCTGAGATGGACACAGCAGATATCATTGCTTCTATGTCTTTACCATCTGAAGAGGTGAATGAATTTCTTTCAAGATGCTCCAGGTGCAAAAGGCAAACAACAGTGCATTAACACACCACCCGTGTCAGAGGCAGAGTTTGAGGAACCTGACCCAGTGTTAAAACAGCCTTGGAGGAGCTACCAAAAAAAAAACTGGCCTATGTTCTCGGACTCGGAAGGGGATTGATGTAATGATTGCAATGAGGTCAGCCAGGTAGACCTCATAGAATGAATTCCCTGAATAAGGCTGTTAATCTGATCCAGTCAGGGAGCTAACAGATAAATACAGGAGTGTTAGACCTCCTGTTCACTCTGAGAGCTAGCTCTGAGGGGGCTGGATCAGTGTCAAGGGCTCTGTATGTAAATAAGGGGTGATTTGGTGATGGGATACCGGCCTTTGTGGAGTAATTTCAGATCTTAACTAGTGTCATTCTAAGATGAATTTGTTGAGAAATCAAATAAGAATCATCTTGCTCTCCAGTCACACCCATTGGTCACAGACCTCTTCTGGCTCCTAGTCTATTTATGTCTCATAAGTGAACATTCTTATCCTTGTTTAAATCCTGTTATGGCTTCCCTCCCCTACCATCTCTGTAGCTTCATCCTAGCTGTACGACCCTCTGAGATATTTATCTTCCACCAATTGTGCAACACTCACTTCCTTTGGTTCCTGACTCTTTAGCAAGTGCAACGGAGATGTTAATATTAACAGTTTATGTTTCTCCTTAGCCTCAGTGGAGCTGACTCGAGAATTTTGCCAGACACTAGATAACCTTGTAGGACCTCAGCTTACTCTCTTGGCGTCGGACATCTGTGAACAGTTTAATACAAACAAGAGGCTGTCAGCGTGAGTATAAACAGACCTCTGTTGGTAAAACAGAGCACTGGATGTCCTGGCCAATATTTATTACTTAACCAATATCAGTAAAACACTATCTGGTCATTATCACATTACTGCTTGTGGGAGCTTGCTATGCACAAATTGGTTGCAGCATTTCCTACTTTCTAATTTCGACCACATTTCATAAAAAATACTTAACCAGCTGTGGAGCACTTTGGGATGTTCCAAGGTCATGAAAGGTGCTATATAAATATGAGCTCTTCTGCCTTGTTCCCATATTCCTTTATTCATTCTTTTGCTTCAGTTGCCTCCCTAAACTATTTTTAGAAGTTGACTTGATCTCTGTTTTAGTCACTCATTTTAGGAAAGTATTTTCCAGCCTTCTAGCCCTCAGTATCAAAAAACTTTCTCCTGCTCTCTGGCTTAAATCTCTGACATTTACATATTGATGTAAACATTTTGATTACCTTCTAAACCCATCCAATACTGTTTTGAAATATCAATATCTACATTAGAACAGCAGCTGTGTTCCAAGACATTGGCTGTAAATTGCTGTGAAATCTCCTGGTGATGGAGAACACATTATGAATGCAAGTTTTAAAAAAAACTTTCTATCCTATCATAATGTTAAACGTTGCTTCCAAAGCCCCAAGCCCATCCTTAATCTACTTATTCGTCAAATTTGTATTTCCTCACACCAACCAGCTTCCTCATGAATCTGCACATAGCCTTCTCTACTGCATCAACATCCTGCTACTGTGCAGACCTGAAAATGACATGCAGTACTTTAGCTGTAGATTTCCATAGCATTTACAGCACAGAAACAGGACATCCAGTTCAGTCAGTCCATGGTGATGTTTATACTGCACACGAGCACCTCCCATCCTTTTCATCTAATTTGTTAGTTAAATTCTCTTTTGCCTTCTCCACGTGCTAACGTAAAGGCCAATGTGGCTGCTTTGATTCGTTTCCCTGTTGTGATATGTAGTTCTATATAATTGTGACACTGAGTTGAGATTGGCCGTTTGCACCCAGTGACCCATCATGGAAAACAGTATTTTTTTTTAAAAAGACTTCTGTAAGCTGTAAGAAATTTTAAGTATTATAGATGAATCAATACCATTTGTTATTCCTAAACATGGGTGTTGTGTGTAGGTAGCTGGATTACATGTGGCCAGAATTTCATTTTAAAATTAATGAATGTTAAATGCATGCAGTTTGCTCATCAGAATAGAGATTTGTAGATGGGGCTTTGAGGTTCATTGTATGATGTATCAGTTTAAGGCTTTTTGCATATTCTGTCATCATTAAATCCTGTTTTATCAGATTTTCAAGAAGTCATGTTAGGAAACCCAGAGGTCCTTCTTACTGATTAAAGTTTAATGGCTGCTGGTGAAGCTCAATACGATAAAATACTTGTATTAGTGCGAGCGAGAATTGACAATAGCAACATATCACAGGACAAGGACCTTCCGGTTCAGTCTGTGAATAGTTGATCGTCAAAACAATTAATTTAATAAGATGCGCTTCTTGTTACTCGATATCCAAGATCAGCCATATTGTTAATTAATTTTTAACTGTGGTGCAACTGAGTATGAAACGGATGCCAATTTACTTTTGATGATTACATCAAGTTATATCTGCTGAGTCTAATACTTCAATGCAATACACAATTTTAAGTGTCCTACAGTAGGTTAGAGCACTTACCTGATGTACTGAAAACATAAAATGCTGGAGATTACAGTTAGTCAGGTAGCATCAATAGACGGGAAGCAAACTAGCGTTTCAAGTCTAGATGACTTTTTTTCAGTACAGATTCTAGCACCTGCAGTAATTTGCTTCTACTTATTTGATGTAGTTGCCTTTAATGCATTGATATGGCTCGCTGATCCCTCACTAAGTTTTTTTTTAAAAAGTAACACTCTATTCTTCTGTAACACCATTAAAGAATAATAGTGTTGCCTTGACACGCACACATATCTGCTAAACATTCCCTTGAGTATGGGATTCTCACCTCATCATATTCTCTCACCACCCCTACATTACAGTGCAATATAAGGGATGTCCCATAAGTGATATAACATGACTACGTGTTGTTGGTGTTGCTGCATCTCATTTATTTCCACTGACCTCTAAGTGAGTTAGAAAACTGATAATCAGTTCCCATTGCTTGTTCTGTGTTCGTACCCCATAGGCTGCACAATGCCAGGGATATACAGAAAAGCGTTCCTTCCACCAAAGAGATCAGCAATTGGTAGCCATTTCAGAAGCGGGTACAGATGTTGCACAATATAATTGAAGGAAGTTATGAATTGGGGAATAGAGAGCATAGACTTGACCAACAGGATATGAAATTAATATTTAATCAATTTACTTCAGAGCTTTGCTGAAAGTTGTACTTACAATGTCACAATTTGTGCTGGCATTTTTCTCTCACCGCTGTACATTTTTTGTCACCATTCCCTATTCAATTTTCCTTTGTCAATTATCATGATATGTTTGTCACCTCTTTTCATTAGGTAGCTCTGTGAAACATTTTTGAAGACCACCTCCCAGTTCCTCCTCCATCTTGGAAATGAAAGCATAAAACTACACATTCATGTTTGTTAAAAGTGTGTGGTGTTTTTGGAATTGCTTTCGAATAATGTAAGGGAAACATGAGAGTTACACTTAAATTCGCATTAATTCAACTTTGGTATGTTTCCCTCTCTTTCAGACCTGAAAAGGAACCTCAATTCAAGTTTATTTACTTCAATCACATGAATCTGGCTGAGAAAACAACCATCCATATGCGGAAAACAGCCAGCATGTCCCTAACCTCAGTCCACACTGACCTAATGAAGATCCTGGGGGACATTAATAGTGATTTCTCAAGGTACAGTCTTGATGTTGAAAGAGTTAGATTTTTTTCATGATGAGTGATTAGCTTTATTTCGTTTTGCTTGATTTGCTTGTTGTGATTTGCACAGAGCTGAAGAGGATGAAGAAATCATCGTAAAGGCAATGACCGATTACTGGGTGGTTGGCAAAAAGTCTGACCAGCGGGAACTTTACGTAATCTTGAGCCAGAAGAATGCAAATCTGATTGAAGTTAATGGTGAGTGTTTTGGAGTTCCTTCAATTGAATCTTCTGATCTTCCCTAGATTTACAAAAATAATACCAGAAACAAGATTTTATAATGTTTCAGAAAGATTCTCGGGCTGGGAACATTGATGTAGAAAGGAGAATGTTGGCCTGATTGAGGTCTTCAAGATTGTAGAGAGGATATTTCAACTTGTGGGTGAGCTGATGATTAGGGCAAAAGCAGAATATCATCATTAAGAATTCAATAGGGAATGCAGGACTGGAAAAATAGGGAAATACTATGACTACAAGAGTTAAGTTAAATGGATGGAAATTCTGCAGTGAGCAATTCAATTCTTAACTCCCCGATATGTATCCACAAGTCAGGAATGTGATGGAATAATTTCCACTTCCCTGAATGGATACAACTCCAGCAACTCTGAAGAAGCTCAGCGCCATTTGGGAAAAAGCAGCCCATTGATCAGAATATCCAGAACCTTAAACAATCACTCCTTCAGAGCAGTGTGTAATGTCAACAAGATGCACTTGCTGTAACTTATCCAGTCTCATTCAAGGACACCACAAACCCCACAAGAAGGATAAGGGTAGTCGAGGCATGGAAATACCATCAAACAGCATATTACATGTCATCATTCTTTCCCTGTCAATGGGGGAAGATGTCCTCAGACTCCCTGAGCACCACTGTAGATATACCTAATCCACATGGAATGCAGCGGAGAACATCACCACCTTCTGAAAGGCAATTCGCAATGTGTACAAGCTTCCCAATGATGATAATATCTTATGAATAAATGCTTAAAATAGGAACTTTGCATTTTCTATCACAAAGACTGGTTGAGGTGTCTTTAAGGGGAAGCTGGATGAAGGGGAAATTATAGAGGGATATGTTCACAGTCAGATGAAGGGGGGTGGGTGAAGGATTACATAACTGAATGACCTGTTTAAGTGCTGTCACTTTTATGTGACATATTTGTAAAAGATGACATTATAGGCAGTGGTTATAAACCAATTGCAATGGGGCATAGCCAAGCAGGTAGTAGAATCAAAGAGCTGTTGACTAAAGTGCACGTTTTGATGCTTATAGATTAGATTTAGAAGCACAAAAGGCTGAGTGGTTCAAGTACAGCCTGCTTTAGAGTATATTTTCTACACACCAACAACAGAGATTTTTGTTGTAGGGCATATCAACTCAGTACACTGTATGAACTGGGGCTCAGGATGAATGTTGATGTCACCATCCTCTTTAAGTGACGGAGACTTAGGGCTCACTTTGTCTCGTGTGGGACACCAAAACATCTTCTGAACTAGAAGAGTCTATTTGTAGCTAATAAGAAATAAAAACAGAAAATGCTGGAGCAACTCAAAGTCTGGCAACATCTGTGGAGAGTGAAGTAGCGAGTTTATGATTTGATTTCACTGATGTCTTCTGAAGAAGCGCGATATCAGACACAAAACATTAACTCTGTTTTTCTCTCCAAAGATGCTGCCAGACTTGCTGAGTTGCTCCAGCATTTTCTGTTTTTATTTCAGTTTTCCAGCATTCACAGTATTGTGCTCTCATTTGAGTAGTTAATGAGCTATGTGTGAAAGTAATTGATTATAGGTTACATTGATGTGATAGACATAGCTACAGAGACTTTGAGGAGAACCAGATGTTAGGTCTTATTCCATTCAGTGTTCGGTTGCTCTGCCCATAAATCCATATGAATGATTGGATGTGAATATAGGAGGTATGGTTAGTAGGTTCGCAGATGACAGCAAAATTGGTTGTGAACAGTGAAGAAGGTTGCTTCAATGTACAACAGGACCTTGATCAGATGGTGTGAGGACTGATGGGTGGAGTCTATTTAGATAAACGTGAGGTGCTACATTTTGGTAGGGCAAATCAGGGCAAAACTTACAAATGTAATGGTACCATCCTGGGAAGTGTTGCTGAATAAAGGGACTTCAGAGTGTAGGTTCATACTTCTTTTGAAACTACAGTTGCAGCTAGATAGGATAGTGAAAAAGGCATTCTGTGTGCTTTCCTTTAAGGGTTAAGAGGTCATGTTGTGGCTGTATAGGCTACTTTTGGAATGCCACATTTAATTCTGGTCTCATTGTTATAGAAAAGATGTTATTAAGCTTGAAAGGGTTAAAAAAATTACAGGGATATTGCAATGTTTGGAGGGTTTGAGCTATAGAGAGAGGCTAAATAGGCTGTGACTGTTTTCCTTGGAGCATCGGAGGCTGAGTGATGACCTTAAAGGGGTATATAAAATCATGAGGGACATTTATAGGATGAATAGGAATAGGGGAGTCCACAAATAGAGGACATAGATTTAAGATGAGGAGGGAAAGATTTTAAAAAGGACCTGAGGGGCAATTTTTCACGCAAAATGGGGGTGCATGTGAGGAATGAGCTGCCAGAAGAAGTGATGGAGGCTGGTACAATTACAACATACAAAAGGCATCTGGATGGGTATTTGAATAGGAAGGGTTTAGAGGGATATGGGTCAAATGCTGGCAAATGAGTCTAGTTTAAGATATCTGGTTGGCATGAGTGAGTATCTGTTTTTATACATTTCTATCATTCCATATGGTGCTTATGGTTGTCCTGTATATAAAAACATTTCAACCCATATAGAACAATATTAAAATTATGTTTAAACACAGGCTGAACTTCTAATCCTGGATTTATCGTAAAGGATTAACTTTACTTTGCCTGAGGTGAAATTACATTTAAATGGAAATGAGATTCCGTATAAGTTCTGTTAACATGGCAAAACATCCCTGAGCAAAATTTGGCATCAAGCCACCTAAAAAAAATATTTGGACAGGAAGAAGTAGAAGAGAGGTCAAGAGATAGAAGGAATTCCAGAGCTAAGGGTCCAGAAAGCAGTAGGGTCATCTGCCAACGGTGGAGTGATTTAAATGAGGGATGCAGAAGAAACCAAATGAGTTGGAGGAGATTACAGAGATTGGGAATAAGAGCCATAGAAGGGTTTGAAAATAAGGGTGGAAATTTAAAATTTGAGACTTTCCTTGGGCTGGAAATCAAGGTGCACGGGGTGATGAGTGAGTGGCATTTGGCCCAAGTCAATCACTTAAGAGGAAATCAACTCTCTTTTGGTATGTGCGGATTGTGTTTGTTATTTACATGCAAGGTAGGTTTCATGTAACAAGGACTAAGTGAAGTGGCAGACTCATGCATTAACTATGGATGCATTCTAAGATCATATTACTTCCTGATTTTGGTTTCTGTCTTAAACACTACATCTCCTCACAGCCTGACATTCATGCCTCATGATGTGGTTATTCTT
Source organism: Chiloscyllium plagiosum (assembly GCF_004010195.1). NCBI lineage: Eukaryota > Metazoa > Chordata > Chondrichthyes > Orectolobiformes > Hemiscylliidae > Chiloscyllium > Chiloscyllium plagiosum. The sequence continues at coordinate 19,349,953 of NC_057730.1, forward strand.
TTAAAACAAAATGTTGCCATTTTTATTCTGAGATATCCCATAGTGAAGTTGGATTTAACCCCTGCAATGCCCTCTGACTCATTCTCTTACTCTTTTCCCCTTTTAAGATATTCTTCGAAACTTTGCTCTTTGATCATGCTTTAGGTCACCTGTTCAGACATCTCACAGAGCTCAATATCCAATTTTACTTCAGGAGGCTCCTATGAAATGCTTTAGGATTTTTAAAAAGTGTGTTAAAAGTCTTGTATAAATACAGCTGGTTGTCATTTGTATGGGGGATAGTGGAAATTCAGACAGGGACAACCTCATAACTATTACACTTATAATAGGGAAGGTGGGCAGGTCTCTCCACTTGATTCTGCAATCAGTGTGCTGCAGGTGCAGCAGGAGCAGAAGATTCCGTATATTCCATTTATAAGCAGGATCAGCACCCAGGCCAACACTGTTGATTTTATGATGAAAAGTTGGATTGTTGAGGCACAGATTAAAGGATGATCCAATTGTGGTGTTTGAGATGATTAGAAGATTAGATAGAGATGAAATATTTTCTCTGGTGAGGCAGGTTCAGAACATGGGGCATAACCTTCAAACCGTTTCTGCCGTCACCACAGCCACTTCCGCCCCCTGGGTTGCTGTCGCCACAGCCACTTCCGGCCCCAATGACATTACTCACCTGCAAAACGATCACGCCGCATGTGTCTCCGCCCCCACGCTGAACTCCGTCACCACGCCTAACCCCGCCCCCA
>NC_057730.1:19353339-19366762 GCF_004010195.1 Chiloscyllium plagiosum
CACCTTCCTAACCTGCAATCATCTTCCTGACCTCTCCGCCCCCACCCCCACTCCGGCTTATCACCCTTACCTTAACCTCCTTCCACCTATCGCATTTCCAACGCTCCTCCCCCAAGTCCCTACCTTTTATCTTAGCCTGCTTGGCACACTCTCCTCATTCCTGAAGAGGGGCTCATGCCCAAAACGTCGATTCTCCTCCTTGGATGCTGCTTGACCTGCTGCGCTTTCCAGCAACACATTTTCAGCTCTGATCTCCAGCATCTGCAGTCCTCACTTTCTCCTATAACCTTCAAATTGGACCTACAACACTCAGGGACAAAGTCACGAAGCACTTCATCACACAAACAACAGTGGAAGTGTGGAACTGTTCCTCTTCCTCCTCCTCCTTCTCCTCTTTCCCCCCCCCACCACCCCCCTAAAAAAACAGCTGTTGAGGCTATGTTTCAGTTGAGAATTTGAAAACTGAGGTTGATAAATTAATGTTTGACGCGGGTATTCAGGATAACAGTACTGAGGATAGGTGGGAACAGCCATGACCTAATGGAACAGACTGGAGGAACTGAAAGGCCACAGATTAACATTCTCACCCCAGTTCCCATTAATTTCTGTACATTCCAAGTTACCAGAAGGATGTGGATGCTTTGGAGAAGGTACAGAAAAGGTTTATCAGGATGTTGCCTGATATGGGGGATTTTAGCTATGAGGAAAGGTTGGATAGATTGGGTTTGTTTTCACTGGAACTCAGGAGGTTGAGAGGTGACCTGATAGAATGGAAAGTATGAAGCTTTTTCACAGGGTGGAGGAGTCAATTACTAGGGGGACATAGGTTCAAGGTGCGTGGGGGGAAAGTTTAAAAGAGATGTGTGAGGCAAGGTTTTAACACAAAGGGTGGTGAATGCCTGGAATGTGCTGCCAGAGGAGATGGTGGAAGCAGACACAATGGCAGCATTCAAGAAGCACCTGGACAAATACATGAATAGCAAGGGATTTTGTAAGCGATGACAGTTTTAGTGTGGGAGGGCAAAATGTATCAGTGCAGGCTTGGAGGTCCAAAGGTCCTGTCACTGTGCTGTAGTTTTTTTTGTTCTTTGCTTCTGTTTCATGAAATGTTCAGTTGTGGGTATGGCAGTGGTTACAAAGTCCAGCAAAGTTCAAATCAAGAATTCTAGATCAGATCAGCTGTGGTTTAGCTAAATAATAGAAGAGAGTGCATTTACAAATGTGGTCACCCCAGGGTTGGGATGTGCAGAAAGGGGGAGAGAGAGAGGGCCACCGGACAGTCAAGAAGATACAGGCAGAATCCCCTAAATGCACTTCACTCTCTAACCAGTGTTCCAGTGGGTCATCTGGAGAGTAAGTGCAGCCAAAGCCAGGTCCATGGCACCACGGGTGACTCAGCTGTGTAGAGGATACACTGACTGGAAGGGCAGCAGTGACAGGAGATTCGATGGTTAGGGAAGTAGACAGACATTTCTGGGAATATGGGTGGGAATGCAGATTTATTTAAAAATGATTCATGGGAAGTGAACATTGCTGACTGGGCCAGCATTTATTGCCTGTTCCTAAATTACCCTTGAGAAGGTGGTGGTGAGCTGCTGTCTTGAACTGCTGTAGTGCATGTACTATAGGTGGACACACAATGCTCTTAGGAAGGGAATTCCAGAACTTTGACCTATTGGCAGTGAAGGAAGGACACTATATTGCCTAATGAAGGTGATATGCGGCCTGGAGGAGAATTTGCAGCTCATGATGTTCCCAGTTTCTGTTGGCTTTATCCTTTGAGATAGAAGTGCTGGATTTGCAAGATGCTGTCAGAGGAATTTGGAGAATTTCTGCAGTGCATCTTGTAGATGGTCCACATTGCTGCTACTGAGCATTGGTGGTAAAGTTACTGCAAGTTTGAGGATGGGATGCCAAGCAAGCTGGCTGATTTGTCCTGGATGTTATCAAGCTTCTTGAATGTTGTTGGACTCATTCTCATCCAGGCAGGTGGATTCCATGACACTCCTGACTTGTACTTATAGATGGTGGACAGGCTTTGGTTAGTCATTTTCTCGGCTGTAACTTTTATACTTACGTGCTGGGCTCTTGCTTCATTGAATATGGGGATTTTTGTGCAGTCACCTTCAGCGAGTTGTTTGATTGTCCACCACCATTCACAACTGAATGTGGAAAGACTGCAGAGCTTAAATCTGATAGATTGTTGTAGGATTGTTTATCTCTCACTTGTTGCTTATGCTGTTCAGCATAAAAGTAGTCCTGTTTTGTAGCTTCATCATGATGATACCTCTTTATTTTAGGTATGCCTGGTACTGCTCCTGGCATGCCATCCTGCACCCTTCATTGAGACAGCTTTGAACCCTTAGCTTGGTGGTAATGGTAGAGTGGGGGATATGCTGAGCCATGAGATTGCAGATTGTGTTGGAGTATGATTCTATTGCTGTTGATGAACCACAGCATCTCATAGATGCCCAGTCTTGATTTGCTATATCTGTTCAGTTCCATTTAGCACGGTGATAGTGTCATATAAAGAATCAAACAGGGCCATGATGCAAAATATTACGAACAAGACCAAGAATCTCAAAAAGATAAGCCTTAAGACTTTAATGCACAGAGCATTTGCAATAAAGCAGATTAAGTAGTCGTGCAAATAAACATAACCAGGTATGATATAGTGAGGATTATGGAGACACGGTTGCGGAGTGACCAGGAATGGGAACTGAATCATGGGAATTCACCTTTAAGGAAGGGCAAACAGAAAAAAGGAGATAGTGTAGTATTGCTGGTTAAAGAGTAAAATTAATACAATAGTGAGGAAGGATATTGGCTCTGGTGAACAAGAATCTGTGTAGGAAGAGCTTAGAAACACCAAGGGGCAGAAAATGATAGTGGGAATTGTACATAAACCCCCTCAAGCTATAATGTAATGTTGGGGAAGGTTTTAAACAGGAAATTGGAGAGACAAGGTACAGATGTAGCTCTGGATGATTTTAATCTGTGGAAAGATTGGGCAAATCATATCAGTAATTACACCATAGTGGAGGATTTCCTGGAGTGTGTACAGGATAGTTTTCTGGATCAATACACTGAGAAACTAACTAGAGAATAGGCCATCCTAAACTGGGTTTTGTGTAATGAGAAAGGAATAATACTTGTGCAAGACCCCTTGAGAAAGAGGGACCATATTATGATTGAATCATAGAGACATAGAGAGGTACAGCACAGAAACAGACCCTTTGGTCCAACTCGTCCATGCCAACCAAATATCCTAAATTAATCTAAATAAACCCTTCCTATTCATATACCCATTCATATGCCTGTTATGTTGTAATTGTACCAGCTCCGCCACTTCCTCTGGCAACTCATTCCATACACATAACACCCTCTGCATGAAAAAGTTGCCCCTTCAGTCCCTTTAAAATTTTTCCCCTTTTGCCCTAAACCTATGACCCCCGCCCCTCTCCAGGGAAAAGACCTTGTCTATTTATTCCAATCCATGCCCCTCATGATTTTATCATCCTCGATCAGGTTGTCCCTCAGCCACTGAGGGAAAACAGCCCCAGCCTATTCAGCCTCTCTCTAAAGCTCAAACCCTCCAACCCTGGCAACATCTTTATAAATCTTTTCTGAACCCTTTCAAGTTTCACAACATCCTTCTAATAGGAGGGAGACACAGAATCCTTCATTCAGATGGAGAATGACATCATTAATTATGAGACTGGCATCCTGAATCTAAATGAAGGAAACCACAATAGTATGAAGCACAAGCTGGCTGTGATAAATTGGGGAATGTTACTTAAAGGGATAATAGTTGATAGGTAATGGCAAACATTTAAAGGGCACTTGGAGGAACTGCAACAATTGTTCATTCCTTCCTAACAATAAAAATGGGAAAGTCGGCCGATCATGATTAACCAAGGAAAATAGGGATAGTATTAGATCCAGTGAAGAGACAGACAAATTAACCAAAAAAGCAGCAAACCTGAGAGTTAAAAGCAGTTCAGATTTCAGCAAATGGTGACAAAAGGATTGATTTAAGAGGGGCAAAATTGTGTCAGAGTAAGCTTGTGAGGAACATACTTACAGAATCTTTAGCAATCAGTTTGTATGTGAAGGGACAAAAAAATAGTGAAGACAAATAAAGGTCCTTACAGTCAAAAACCGAGGAAGTTATAAAGGGGAACAAAGAGATGGCAGACCAATAAATACATCCTTTGGTTTTGTCTTCACAGAGGAGGACACAAATATTTTCTTAAAAATGTTGGGGAATGCAAGGTCTAGTGAGAGGGAGGAACTGCAGAAAATCAGTATTTTTAAAAAGTGGTGTTGGGAAAATTAATGGGATTAACAAGCCTGCTGACCGACATCCTAGAATACCTAAGAAATTGCTCGAGAAATGGTGGATGCATTGGTGGTCATTTTTCAAAATTTTATAGACCCTGGAACAGTTTCTATGATTGGAGGGTAGCTAATGTAATCCCACTCTTTAAAAAAGGAGGTAGAAATAAAACATGGAATTATAGACCAGTCAGCCGAACATCAGTAGTGGGGAAAAATGCTAAAGTCCATTGTAAAAGATTTAATAGCAGAACAATTGGAAAACAGTGGCCGAATCAGACAAAGTGTGAATTTGCAAAAGGGAAACATGTTTGACAGATCTTCTGGAATTTTTTGAAGATGTAACTGGTAGAGTTGTTATGGGGTAGCATGCGGAAGCAGCTTTCAGAAGGCTTTTGATCAGAGACTAACATGTAAAATTAATGTATAGGATTGAGGGTAGTGTATTTACATGCTGTCAGCAGAGCCTGGGAATAAACAGATCTGTTTCTGAGTGGAAGGCAGTGACCAGTAGGGGCACTCAGTTTTTTGATCTATTCTCAATATATAAAAATGATTTTGATGAAGGACCTAAATTTGAAATCTCCCAAGTTTGCAGATGACATGAAGCTGAATGGGAGGGTGAACTATGAGGAGGATGCAGGAATGCTTCAGTGTGATTTGGACAAGTTGACTGAGTGTACTTCATCTGCCATACATTTGTCCAATGTGGATAAATGTGAGGTTATTCACTTTGGTAGCAAAAACAAGAAGGCGGATTATTATCTGGCAGTAGATTAGCAATGGGGAAGATGTAGCAAAGCCTGAGTGTCCTTGTACACCAGTTGCTGAAATTGAGCATGCAGTACAGCAGGTGTGAATAAAGCAAATTATATGTTTCCTTCATAGTGAGAGGATTTGAGTAGAGGAGCAGGGATTATACAGGGCCTTGCTGAGACCATCCCTGGAGTTTTGTGTACAGTTTTGCTCACCTTATCTGAGGAAGGATGTTCTGACTATGGAGGGAGTGCAACAAAGGTTTACAAGACTGATTTTCGAAGAGAGACTGGTTGAGGCCAAAACATTGCATGTTTCCAGGGAGTATAGTTCTTAGGGCTAAGGGGATCCAAGATATGGGGAGAAAGTGAGAACAGTTGGATGATCAAAGAGCTAAATAGCTTATTCCTGCTCTTATTTAATGTTTCTATGGTTTTACTGTTTCTGTATTATAGTGAGAGAACAGAATTGTGTTGTACCAGACTTCAGAGATTGCTGAGCTGAAGCAGCGTTTAAGCCGTTTCAACATAGTTAGGCAGTTTTCAAGTGGGGTGCTCGGTGGTTCTAATTAGGAGTGAAGGGATATTGATGATCAGGCCAAACAAACCTAATATTTCCCTTGAGAAAAGGTGGTATTTATGTTGGTAATGGGGATGAGATGAACAGATAGGTGGACACAGAGCCAAGAGAAAGGGGGGAACAAGGTAGGCGCAGGGATTTTGATAGTAAACCACCTACCTGCTCACCACCCGCTACCACCAACTTTCCTCCCCAGCTTCACTCCCACCCTCAGTATAAATACCACATGTTTCTAACTGCTGTCTGTTCATAAGAAGGCTCACTGGGTTCAAAACGTTAACTCTCGTTCTCTCTCCACATGCTGCCAGGCCTGCTCAGTTCTCCAGCGATTTCTGTTTTTTGTTTGTTTCAGTCTCACATCCACAGTCCTTTGTTTTATTTGAATATTTACCCTGCTCTTTTTCTGCCCATGTCTCTCCCTCCAGAGGAAGTTAAGAAACTTTGTGCAACGCAGTTTAGCAACATCTTCTTCTTAGATTAACCATCAAGCTCGCCACCCGTTATGGCTTTGGGTGTGTCACAGACATTCAGGTGAGCGTTGGCACACGCAGTAACTGTACAATACTGGACACAGCAAGTATCTCGTGCTGTTCACTCTGCCAATGGCCAGTGCAGCGTCCTCATTGATGCTGCATGACCTTGGAAGGCAAGACCCCACCTCGATTCACAGACAGCAGATGCTGTTATAGGAAATTTCCATGGAATGTAAGATAATTAGATTTTAAATATTTATGGCAACTGAATTAAAAGAATGTCAACTTTATCATTCCGGTCTGTAATATATAGCAAGCTTGTAAAAAAAAATAAATTAACAGTAACATTTGAGTGAGATTTTAACTTCTTTCCAATTGTGTCTGTGTATTTTTGCTTTATTTATACATTGACCCTCATTTAGGAGGGTTGATCATTGGATATTTTGTAGAAAATTATATTCTCTAACAAAAGACAAATGATCTTCCTGTATAAAAAGGGCCTTTTTTTTAACTTAAAAAGTTGTGAGTTTATGTCTGAAGTAAAACATTTATTTATGAAGAAGTGTTCTGGTGCAGCATTGCTGAGTGTGAGTTCCTGTAGAGATTAGTCTGCAGCTTTGTACTGTGTAACTTGGCTTTTGAGCAAAGCTACATCTAGTACTCTAATATTTGTGGACTTGAATGCTTGAAACAAAATATAATGATAATTTGGAGAATTCATTTATTTTTTAAGAAAATTTAGTCAAGCAATTAAACTGTCTGTTTATTGGACATTGATCCCACATTTATAGTAACATCTTTTATCAAATAGAATTTTCAGAAAGTAGACAGAAAAAAATGAATTATGCAAACATTTTTACATTAAATGGGGAGTTAACATAAAAGCCTCTTTTATGATAAACGAAAATAGTCCATTGTCACATATATTGAAGGCATTTTTTGTGTTCCCTGATCTAAATGGAGTCCATATAAATCACCTGATAGGGCTTTGCCTCTCCTTCTTCAGTGTTAGTTACAAATTGACACCCCAGTCCTAAGTACAGCACTGAAACTTCGTAACGCAATCCTCAAAATGTCATCTTTTTCAATGCCTCATCTTGTATACTGCATGCTGTAAATTCTCAGTTTTTTGTTAGAAAGAGGTTAGTACAAATTTTGTATCTCATACTTACATTTTTCACAACAGATAAGGACAGCCATGTACCCGATTAAATTGTATTTTAGTGTTTGAGAATTTGTTTTCCCTACTTCAATATAAAACTAAACGGGTTTGTCTGAGAAAAGGTGCTGATTTATCCATGTAATGATACATATTTTTAAAAAGAAATAAAATCTATCCACACTAACTCAAGACTTTGTCGTATTTCTGTGCTGTGCCGAAACCTGTGTGAAATTCAAGATACCAGACACGATCAAAACTACTTTTACATGTGGAGTGCAATATGGTTTAGCTTCTGGGAAATAAAATCAACTTGCTGTGTTTGATTTGGCTTGCTCATGTTGAATCTCACCAAGGTTTTACACCTGTTTTGGTTGCCAGTTGCAATTTTCAGTGTTTCCTCAGTTCAGTGGCTTTTCTCAATTTCCAAGTAGGACAATTTAATGAAACTACCAAATTATATTAAAGAACTAACTTGCATTTATGAATATGTAATAATTCAAACATTTAATATTATGAATTAGAATTGAGGGAAAAATGTAAATTGATTGCAAAGAAAATGCATTGTCCAATAATTTTAATTTCATGACATTCCATTTACATTGCATGAAACTGTGATAATAACTATCTCAAAAACACCTCATAACTAAGTGATATACTTTAGAAGTGCTGTCACAGCAATACTAGGGGAATTGCATCATCTAATTTACACACAGCAAGGTTCCCAAAACATGCAATGGACACTTTTTAACAAGTATTGAGTTTCAAAAAGTTTACATGAAATATTGACTTTGTCACTGGGCAGAACTTACCTTGCTTTTTTTTTTGAAATAGTACGATGGGATCTGTTTTCCATCCAGCTAAGAAATGAGATGATTCTATGAGATAGTGTCCTCGTTTAAATATTACAGCTTTTGACTGCCTGCAAGCCCTCTGTATTTGTAGAAACTACTTCTAAACGCATTTCTGTTGCTTAGCTTTTACGACAACATGTGCATTCCTCAGTAAATTTCCTTCATACAGTTTAGGTAATAGACTAACACACTAGATACTGAATCCTGATGGAATGGATAGACTAGAGAAGAAACCCACATCTGGACAACTTTACATCATAGGATACATGTCGCCTTCTCATAAACCCACATTTCAGCATATTTGCCATAAGGTTGCTTGAGATTTAACATTTAAAACAAGGTTTGGAAATCTTGTATGTTCATATAAAAGGCAGGCAGCGCCTTCACTAAAAGACTGATCAGAAAATCAGTACTAAATGTGCAATCTTTCAGAACAGCACTAAATTCTTAGCACTGGAGTGAGGTTTTGACCCAATCTAATCATTTCAAGTCAAGAGTGTTACCTATTGAGCTACAGCTATGATGCATGGGTAAATGAGATTGAAAAAAGCAGCTCCAATATCACAGTACACAAGTCACACCATTGAAAGAAGGTCACGACACATCCAAAGAAACATGACTGAGTCACACCACACACAGCCATGAGAAAAGCCTGCAAGATGTCTTGTATATCCAATAACATATTCATAAGAAACTTCTTTACTCTGAAACCATGAGATGTAGAACTCTACCACAAGTAATTGAGGTAAATATTATAAAGGCGTTTAAGAACAAGCTAGATTAATATGGGGGAGAAAGGAATTAAAGGATATGTTGGTGGAGCGTGATGAAGATAGAGGCCTATGTGGAGCAATCTGGCTATGACGATTCAAGCTGCACACCCTTTTCTATGCTGTGAATTTACTGCTGTCAGTTTGCTTGTTTTCCTGGACAGAGTATGAGGTCCAGCAGACTACTGCATGTACAAGGTGATTTGCTAGTCAAATGGGTATTGAGATGTGTTTCATATGAGTTGTCCTAAATGGAATGAACCTCAAGGTATAGGAGAAGGTGGCCATTTTGGGGCTTAAGTCCATTACATCATTGAATTAGATCATGGCTTCTTTCAGCTTGGAGTTGCCAAGATGCTGATCTGTCATCTCTCCAGTTCTTTTGTTGGTCACCATTTCAATTTGCTGATTTATGTCTCTTTCAACCAAATTCTTCTATTTAACTTAGGACCACAAGATAAGCCTCTTCCTGGTAGTCCCATCTTTATCACGTCTCACCATGTCCTCTCTTTGTAATGGATGACCATACCATTTCAATCTTTACTTATCTATTAATTCAATTCTTCCTCTGTTTTATGGAACCCCTGATTTACTGGTTCTTGATCTTGACCTTTCAACTTACTCAAACATACAACTCAATATCCACATCTCATTAATATACATCATTGTTCCTTTCTTCTTGACATTGGTCAAGTTTCTGCCACAGACTCCATTCACCATCTACTCTCAATCATCAGTAAAGTGATGATGGAAGGTGTCAACATTGCTAACAAGCAGTACCTACTCAATAATAACCTGCTCAGTGATGCCCAATTTGTATACCACCAGGCCAATAATCTCCAGACCTCATTACACTCTTAGTTCAAGCATGCACAAAAGTTCTGAATTCCAGATACGAGGAGAGAGTGACAGACCTTGACATCAAGTCTACATTTGATGGAAGTATGGCATCAAGGAACCTGAGCAAAACTGGACTCAATTGGAAATGGGGGCAAACTCTCTGTTGGTTGGAGTCGTATCTGGAACATCGGATGATGGTTATGGGTTTTGGATGTCAGTCATCTCAGTCCAGGACATCGCTGCAAGAGTTAATCAGGGTAATGTCCTGGGTCCAACCATTTCAGCTGCCTCATCAATAATTTTCCTTCCATCATAAGGTCAGAAATGGAGATAGTGCAATCACTGGTGAACATGTTCAGCACAGTTTGCGACTCCTCAGACACTGAAAGAGTCCCTGTCCAAATGGAACTAGACCTGGAAAATATCCACACCTGGGCTGACAAGTAGCAAGTAACATCTGTGCCACACCAATACCAGGCAACGACCAGTTCCAATAAGAGGCAATCTAACCACTGCCCCTGACATTCAATTGTATCACTATCACTGAATCTCCCAATATAAACATCAGTGGGGTTACCATTGACCAGAAACTCAACTGGACTCACCAAATGGGCAGCACAGTGGCTCAGTGGTTAGCAATGCTGCCTCACAGCACCAGGGACCTGAGTTTGATTCCAGCCTTGGGTGACTGTGTGGAGTTTGCACGTTTTTCCCTGGATTTCCTCCAGGTGCTTTGGTTTCCTCCCACAGTCCAAAGATGTGTATGTTGGGGTGGATTGGCCATGTCCAATTAGTGTCCAGGGATGTGTAGGTTAATTGCATTAGTTGAGGGCAAACGTAGAGAAATAGGGTAGGGGAATGGGTCTGGGTGGGTTACTCTTCAGATTGCCGGTGTGGACTCGTGGGGCTGGAGGGCCTGTTTCTATGAATTCTATGAATTAATGGGTACCAATAGTTCGGATGGCTTAATCGCTAAATGTCCTGTTAATATTTGTTCCATTATTTCAGGCTTGAGTATCTGATTCTTGGTTGCTAATATGCATCCCTTCTTTGTTTAGTTAATGAGATATGTCTATCCAGGATGTGTCCTTCACACTATGCCATTATCTTTAGCACCTAGTTGCTATGTGTCTGGTTTCTGATTTCTGTGACTTCAGAGTTTTAACTGGCCAATGTAGCCAGCATGCTTTGCTGTTTGGCCAAGTTGGCAATCTGATTTAGCAGTCTACAGACTGACACCAGGTTCTTTAAGGTCTTTAAGTTCTCTATGTTTTCAGCCTTGATCTTTACACTTTTACTCCAATCTTCTTCCTAAAGCTCAAACTGACAGTGCATATAATGGACCATTGATCTACTGATCTTCAAGCCCCTACCACACTTTTTTTTAGAGCAATCCAGGTGGCTCACCACAACCTTCTCTAGGGAATCTAGTGATGTCCACATCTCATGAATGAATAAAAAAAATCTCATATCACAACACACAACTCAGTGTTGTCTGCAAACTTCATTAGCCATGGCACTTCCTGTCATAGTTCTCAGTATATCCATAACAATAAGGAAAAGGAAGGAGTTTGGTGCTAAGTATTGATGCAATCCAACTTTGGCTTTGAACGTCTCTTCCCCCACACTGCTTCTTCCTCGAGTACATTTTTGTATATGTCTTGTAATTGTAGATATTTCTCAGAAAATTTACAAATCTCGATTCTTCCTCCACAGACACCAGTCATAAGCCTTCTCTAGATCAGTTTTCAGGTTACATTGGCATTCCTGGTTTTGCTGTACCACTTGTCTCAAAATGAAAACAGCATTGGTGCATAGTCTAAAATATCACTCACAGATTTCCATCATTTTTAAAATCTATGGCTCACTGCCAAATCTTGAAAGTAAACATATGAAATAAGAGCAGGAGTAGGCCATTTAGACCCTCAAGTTATTTTTTGCCAATGTATGGATCGTAGATGATCTGCTCCAGGCCTCAATTGTTCTTGCTTGTCACCTCTTCACAGCCCTCAATTCCCCTTCTAAAATCCATTTACCTCCTCTTTAAACTGTCTCAGTGATCTATCCTCTGCTCTCTGAGTTACAGAATTATAGACATTCACTATCCTCTGAGAAAATAAATTATTTTGTATCACTTTCAAATGAGTGTCTCCTTATTCTGTAACTATGCCCCCTAGTTTGAGACACTCCAACTAGTGGAAAAATCTTCTCAGCATCTACCTTGTCAAGCTCCCTCAGAATCTTGTATGTTTCAATAAGTTTAATTCCTCTAAACTGTCAAAGAAAACACCTAAACTGTCAATGAAAAACACTTAAACGCCATTCTTGATTGATCAAGCCCTTCATTGCAGGAATCAGCCCAGTGAATCACTTTTGAACAGCCTCTATTGCCATGGTTACATGGTGTATGATAGAAGTTTAATTCAACCATGGTTGATCTGTGACCAAATTCCATCCACCTAACTTTACTGCTTGTCCCTTATTACCAATCATAAAGTCATAGAGATGTACAGCACGGATCAACTTGTCCATGCCGACCAGACATCTCAACCTAATCTAGTCCCATTTGCCAGCACCTGGCCCATATCCCTCTAAACCCTTCCTGTTCATATACCCATCCAGATGCCTATTAAATGTTGCAATTGTACCAGCCTCCACCACCACCTCTGGCAGCTCATTCCATACACACAACACACTCTGCGTGAAGAGGTTGCCCCTTATCTCTTTTACATCTTACCCCTCTCATCCTAAACTTATGCCCTCTACTTCTGGACTCCTCCACCCCAGGGAAAAGACATTGTCTATTTATCCTATCCACGCCCCTCATGATTTTATAAACCTCTATGAGATCGTCTTCAATGCTCCAGGGAAAACAGCCCCAGCCTATTCACCCTTTAGCTCAAATCCTCAAACCCTGGCAACATCCTTGTAAATCCTTTCTGAACCCTTTCATGTTTCACAACATCCTTCCCATAGGATGGGTATATGAACAGGAAGGGTTTGGAGGGATATGGGCCGGGTGCTGGCAGGTGGAACTAGATTGGGTTGGGATATCTGGTCGGCATGGACGGGTTGGACCGAAGAATCTGTTTCCATGCTGTACATCTCTATGACTCTATAATTGCAATATTCCAAAAGTGGCCTAACTAATGTCCTGTACAGCCGCAACATGGCTTCCCAACTCCTATACATAATGAGGAGAAAGTGAGAACTGCAGATGCTGGAGATCAGAGCTGAAAAATGTGTTGCTGGAAAAACAGCAGGTCAGGCAGCATCCAAGGAGCAGGAGAATCGACGTTTCGGGCATAAGCCCTTCTTCAGGAATGAGGAAGGTGTACCAAGCAGGCTAACATAAAAGGATGGGAGGAGGGACTTGGGGGAGGGACGTTGGGAATATGATAGGTGGAAGGAGGTTAAGGTGAGGGTGATAGGCCGGAGAGGTCGGGAAGAAGATTGCAGGTTCAGAAGGCGGTGCTGAGTCCGAGGATTGGTACTGAGATAAGGTGGGGGGAGGGGAAATGAAGAAGCTGGAGAAATCTGCATTCATCCCTTGTGGTTGGAGGGTTCCTAGACGGAAGATGAGGCGCTCTTCCTCCAGGCGTCATGTTGCCATGGTCTGGCGATGGAGGAGGCCAATGACCTGCATGTCCTTGG
>NC_057730.1:19367693-19402151 GCF_004010195.1 Chiloscyllium plagiosum
GACTGACTGAACTGGTCCTCACTCTGAACAACTTCTCTTTCCAATCCTCCCACTTCCTCCAAACCAAAGGAGTAGCCATAGGCACCCGCATGGGCCCCAGCTATGCCTGCCTCTTTGTCGGATATGTGGAACAGTCCATCTTCTGCAGCTACACTGGCACCACCCCCCCACCTTTTTCTCCGCTACATCACTGACTGTATCGGCGCTACCTCATGCTCCCACGAGGAGGTTGAACAGTTCATCCACTTTACTAACACCTTCCACCCCGACCTCAAATTTACCTGGACCGTCTCAGACTCCTCCCTCCCCTTCCTAGACCTCTCCATTTCTATCTCGGGCGACCAACTCAACACGGACATTTACTATAAACTGACCAACTCCCACAGCTACCTAGATTACGTCGATTCACCTGCTCCTTGGATGCTGCCTGACCAGCAACACATTTTTCATCTCCTATACATAATGATCTGACCAAACGCCTTCTTCACTCTCCTATCTACCTGCGACTTTACTTTCAAGGAGCTATGAACCTGCACTCTAAGGTCTCTTTGTTCAGCAACATTCCCCAGGACCTTACTATTAAGTGTATAAGTCCTGCTAAAATTTGCTTTCCCAAAATGCAGCACCTCACATTAATCTAAATTAAACTCCATCTGCCACTCCTTAACCCACTCGCCATCTGATCAAGATCCCACTGTAACCTTCTTTGCGGTCCATTTCACCTCCAATTTTGGTGTCATTTGCAAACTTACTAACTACACCTCCTATGGTCATATTCAAATCATTTATATAAATGATGAGAAGTAGGGGACCCAGCACTGATCCTTGTGGCACTCCACTGGTCACAGGCCTCCAGTCTGAAACACAACTCTTTACCACCACCCTCTGTCTTCTACCTTCAAGCCAGTTCTGAATCCAAATGGCTAGTTCTCCCTGTATTCCATGAGATCTAACCTTGCTAACCAGTCTCCCATGGGAAATCTTGTTGAATGCCTTACTGAAGTCCATATAGATCATGTCCACCGCTCTGCCCTCATCAATCCTCTTTGTTACTTCTTCAAAAAACTCAATCAAGTTTGTGAGACATGATTTCCCATGCACAAAGCCATGTTGACTATCCCTAATCAGTCCTTGCCTTTCCCAATACATAAATCCTGTCCCTCCGGATTCCCTCCAATAACTTGCTCACTATTGACGTCTGGCTCACCGGTCTATAGTTCCCTGGCTTGCCCGTATCACCCTTCTTAAACAGTGGCACCACGTTTGCCAATCTCCAGTCTTCTGGCACCTCACCTGTGACTTTCAATGATACAAACATCTCAGCAAGAGGCCCAGTAATCACTTCCCTAGTTTTCCACAGAGTTCTCTGGCACACCTGATCAGGTCCTGGATATTTATCAACCTTTATATGTTTCAAGACATCCAGCACTTCCTCCTGTATAATATGGACATTTTTCCATATTTCACCATCTATTTCTCCACGTTCTACATCTTCCATGTCCTTCTCCACAGTAAACACTGATGCAAAATATTCATTCAGTATCTTCCCTATCTCCTGCAGCTCCACACAAAGACTGCTTTGCTGATCTTTGAGGGGCCCTATTCACTCCCTAGTTACCCTTTTGTCCTTAATGTATTTGTAAAAACCCTTTGGATTCTCCTTAACTCTATTTGCCAAAGCTATTTCATGTCCCCTTTTTGCCCTCCTGATTTCCCTCTTAAGTATACTCCTACTGCCTTTATACTCTTCTAAGGATTCACTCGATCTATCCTGTCTATTCCTTACATATGCTTCCTTCTTTTTCTTAACCAAAATCTCAATTTCTCTAGTCATCCAGCATTCCCTACACCTTTCCTTTCATCCTAACAGGAATATACTGTCTCTGGACTCTTGTTATCTTATTTCTGAAGGCTTCCCATTTTCCAGTCATCCCTTTACCTGCGAACATCTGCCCCAATCAGCTTTTGAAAGTTCTTGCCTAATACCATCAGAATTAGCCTTCCTCCAAGTTAGAACTTCAACTGTTTGATTTGGTCTATCATTTTCCATCACTATTTAAAAACTAAAAGAATTATGGTCTCTGGCCCCAAAGTGCGCCCCCACTGACTCCTCAGTCACCTGCCCTGCCTTATTTCCAAAGAGTAGGTCGAGCTTTGCACCTTCTCTAGTAGGTACATCCACATACTGAATCAGAAAATTTTCTTGTACACTCTAAACAAATTCCTCTCCATCTAAACCCTTAACACTATGGCAGTCCCAGTTTATGTTTGGAAAGTTAAAATCCTGTACCATAACCACCCTATTATTCTTACAGATAAATGAAGTCTCCTTACAAACTTGTTTTTCAATTTCCTACTGACTATTGGGGGGTGTTTAATACAATCCCAATAAGGTGATCATCCCTGTCTTATTTCGCCGTTCAACACAAATAACTTCTCTGGATGTATTTCTGGGAATATCCTCCCTCAGTACAGCTGTAATGCTATACGTCATCAAAAATGCCACTCCCCCTCCTCTCTTGCCTCCCTTTCTATCCTTCCTATAGTATTTGTATCCTGGAACATTAAGCTGCCAGTCCTGTCCATCCCTGAGCCACATTTCAATAATTGCTATGATATCCCAGTCCCATGTTCCTAACCATGCCCTGAGTCCATCTGTCTTCCCTGTTAGGCCGCTTGCATTGGAATAAATGCAGTTTAATTTATCAGTCCTACCTTGTTCTCTGTCCCTGCCTGCTTTGAATGTTTGACTCACTTCTTTTCTCAACTGTACCAGTCTCAGATTGATCTCTTTTCTCAGTATCTTCCTGGGTCCCACTCCTCCTCCTTAGTAGTTTAAAACCTCCAAAGCGACTCTCGCAAATCTTCCTGCCAGTATATCAGTCCTCTTCCAATTCAGGTGCAATCATCCTTCTTGTACAGGTCACTTATACCCCAGAAGAGATTCCAATGATCCAAAAATGTGAATCCTTCTCCCATACACCAGCTCCTCAGCCACCCATTCACCTGCTCTATCCTTCTATTCCTACCCTCACTAGCACGTAACACCAGGAGTAATAGTCATTTACCAAAAAAAATTAAAATTATGATTTAAAAGTCACAACTGATTCAGCCTCAATAGTTGTTTGTGGAAATGAATTCCAAACTTCTACCCAATCGCTGTGTTTAGAAGTATTCCATACTTGTACGACTGAAAGGTTTTGCTCTAAGTTTTAGACTGGAAACAAACTCTAGTAAAAAGGAAAGATAAAGTCATCATCATCCCATTTAAGAGGCAGAATGCAGAATGAGTGAGGTGGTGGGTGCAAATGCATTGCAATTTCCTTTTTTGAACCATCATGCTAAAATGTCAAATGACATCTGTTACCTGTTTAACTTTTGATCTACTAAAGTAAGATGTTGATATGTGGATTTGTCCCAGAAGCAATACACATTTTGGGATCTAAGAAGTAAGAGTGATCTCCAGTGTTCATTGTCTACTACAACAGTCTGGGCAACACTACATGTTCTCAACTGAATGTGCAATACTAGCAGAATTTAATGAAGTAAAAAGTAATTGTAAGGCACAAGGAGAAACCAAAATAAACTTACCAGGGTTTCAAACCTTCTCTTACATTAAGATGTTTGGTATTACAAGCATCAAGGCACTGTCGCGGTGGTATTTGCTGATATTGGAGAGCCCAAGGGTTCCTTGTGCAATGTGGGGTGAATACTCAGGTCTTCCTTGGACAACAAGAAATTTTAATAGAAATAATTTTGAAAGATGGACCTGGGCCTCTAATATTCAATGGGCTCTTTCTGCTGGACTGTAGTCAGTGCAATAATGGAGGTTAATATTATATTGCACCACCAATAGCTTTTGTCCCCTGTAAGTCTCTGCTGACTTTTAATGTTTGAAGATAAGGGTCAACAAATTTAAAAATTACCTTGGTAGAAGTCAGGAGGTAATACTTCAAGTTTTAATCCTCTCATGTCCTATTTACATTGGGCATTGGTTTGGGGTAGAATGAAAATTCCATACAAGGAGCTTCTTTTGTGCTTGTCACTCCTCAAAAATTTATTTTGCCAAAAAAGTAACATTTCAACAAGGCCAAACAATTAAAATCTAACAATAACCTAAATAAATGCAAAAAGCAGCAATCTCAAATCAAATTTGACAATCAGCCATAGGTAATATCAACAGGTAAGCAAATAGTTTTTGAAACATGTATGTGTAAGAATTGGCTTATAGGTAGAGAGAGGAAGATAGATAGATTTTGGGAGGGAATTCCAGAGCTCAGGGCCAAGCACCTGAAGACATGGCCTCAATGGTTTAGAGCTTAAAACCAACGATGTACGAGAAGATAGAAAATGGTGCATTGCAAATATCCCTGAAGATTATAGAATTGGAGAAGATTACAGAAAAGGAAAGAGATGAAGTGTGGAGGAATTGCAGTACTAATAATTATTAATCACAGCATGGCTTGCACTGAGATAGATTTTGGTGCATTGGCCTTAGTTTGACCTATGGTTAAAACTATTGATTACTGACATTTGATTTTACCTTTCAGCAAAAAATTAAAAGATGGCCTGGTTTCATCGACTGTGAAAATATAATTTTGAGGTTTCATAAATTCTGCCAAGTTAATACAAAACTTGTTCATAGAGACTTTTTCTTTTTTTTGTTTCCACTACCTTTTCTACTTGGCACTAAATGGGCAACTTCTGTGGGCGTTTTCTGCACTGGATAAGTGGGTTTATCATTATCCTCACTTTGTTCTCCAGGACTTTGTACAATCAGAAGCAAATCAGCGTCCTCTTGTTCTAGTTTCGTGGCTTCCTCTTTCAATCTATAATGACATCAGAACAAATTACCAGTTGCAATGTAATTGAGGTACTTTACAGAGCTATGCAGATGTCAGTTAATATCAAATCCAAACGGGCAACACCTTAATTTATTGAAGTAATGAAATAAAGGCCTTGAGTGCAAGAGCCAATAATAATAATTTGTGCAAAGCAATGAGACCAAAGTTAAAGGAGTGTGTGCAGTGTTAGACAGTCACACCATGTAAAAGACATTAAAGTCACAGAAAGTTCAAATCTTGATTCATCAGGATGACACTGCACAAAAATCTATAGCTGTGAGGAGAGATTTGAGTTATTCCCACTGGAGTCACATGTCATTCCAGATTAGGTGAGGGCAGCAGTTTTCCTTCCCTAGTGTGAACTATCTACGTTTTTATAAGCATCAAGCTTCCGTAGTTATTTTTCTGGCACCAGTTTATAGGGGTCCAGATTTTTGAAATGAGTTTCAGGATGGGATTTGAATTACAATATGGAATTTAACTTCTACCAAGACAACTTACAAACTTGAATCACATGACCTTTGAGCTATTAGTCTAGGACTAAACTGATAGGCTACCCTATTCAGATATGATAAATCTATCAGACCATAATACCATAAAATATTGGAGCAGAATTAGGCCACTTAGCTCATCAAGTCTGCTCCACCATTGGATTATGGCTGATGTGTTTCTCAACCCCATTACCCTTGATCCCCTTAGTAATCAAGAATCTGTCTACCCCAGTCTTAAATACACTCAATGACTTGGCCTCTACAGTCATGTGTGGAAAATAATTTCACAGATTAATCACCCATTGGCTGAAGAAAATGTTCTTGATCTCAGTTGTAAAGGGTTGTCCCTCCACTCTGACGCTGTGCCCTTGAGTCTCAGTCTCTCCTACTAATGGAAACATCTTCTCTATATCCACTCTATCCAGACCTCTCAGTATTCTGTAAGTTTCAATGAGATTCTCCATCCAGTTAAACTCCATGGATTACAGTCCCAGAGTCCTCAACCACTCCTCATATGAAAAGTCCTTTATCCCTGGGATCATTCTTACAAACCTTCTCTGGACCTCCTCTGATGCCAGCACATCCTCTCTTAGATAATGTGCCAAACATTGCTCACAATATTCCAAACACAGTCTGACCAAAGCTTCGACCTCAGCAGTACATTCCTGCTCTTGTATTCTTGTCCTCTCAAAAGGAATGCTAAAATTGCATTTTTCTTCTTAACTGCCAACTGAACTTCCATGTTAACCTTAAAAAATTCTGAAAAGCATTCCTAAGTCCGTTTGTGCTTCATATTTCTGAGGCCTTTCCCCAATTAGAATATAGTCTACACCTCCATTCTTTCTATAAAAATGCATAACCTCACAATTTCCCACATTATACTACATCCGCTGCAGCCTCCCTGCTTCCTCAACACTACCTGTCCCTCCAGCTATCTTTGTGTCATCTGCAAAATTAGCAATGACACCTTCAGTTCCTTTGTCCAGATCATTAATGTGCAATGGAATAATTCTGGTCCCAAAACCGATCCCGGTGGAACTCTACTAGTTACAGGCTGCCATCCTGAGAAAAAGCCTTTTATCCCCACTCTGTGCCTTCTGTCATTAGTCTATCTTCTTTCCATGCAGTACCTTCCCCCATAGCTCTTACCTGATTTAGCAGTCTCCTATGCAGCACCTTGTCAAACACTTTCTGAAAATCTAAATAGACCATGTCCACTTACTCTCTTTTGTGTAAAATGCTTGTTACCTCCTCAAAGAATCTAACAAATTTGTCAGGTATGATTGCGCCTTAATGAAACCATGCTGACTCAGCCCTATTTTACCATGCATTTCCAAGGACTCCACAATCTCATTCTTAATAATGTACTAAAATCTTACAAACGACCAAGATCAGGCTAACCAGCCCATAGTTTCCTATCTTCTGCCTCCCTTCCTTCTTAAACAAGGGTGTTACATTAGCTATTTTCAAATCCTCTGGGATTTTCCTTGAATCTAGTGATTCCTGGAAGATCACCACCAATACGCCTACAATTTCCTCACCTATCTCCTTCAGAACTCTCAGGTGTAGGTGCTCTGATCCAGATTATGTATCCACCTTCAGATTCGTAGTCCTTTCTCCTTAGTGATGATCACTGCATTAACCTCTGCCCCTGACTCTCTTGAAGATCTGGTGTGCTCCTGGTGTCTTCCACTGAGAAAACTGATGCAAAATACCTATTCAGGTCATCTGCCATTTCTTTGTTCCCCATTACTACACTTCCACCCTAATCTTCCAGTGGTCCAATGTCCACTCTTGCCTGTGTGGACATTTTATATACCTAAAAGATCTCTTGTAATCGTCTTTTATATTACTGGCCAGCTTATATCATATCTCCTTCTCTTATTGCTTTTTTTGGTTATGCTCTGCTGGTTTGTAAAGACTTCCCAATCCTCTGCCTTCCCACTAATCTTCACCACATTGTATGCTTTTTCTTTTGCTTTTATGCTGTCCCTAACTTCCCATGTCAGCCACGGTTGCCTCATACACCCCTTAATATGGTTTTTCTTTCTTGGGATGAATTTCTGCTGTGCCTCCTGAATTATCCCCAGAAACTCCTGCCATCGCTGCTCCATTTTCTTCCCTGCTAGGCTCCCCCTCCAATCAACTCTGACCAGGTCCCTCCCTTATGCTTTGTAGTTATCTTTACCAGAAGGGAATGAGCAAGCAAACATCCCTACAATCTCTTATCTATCAGACTCATCACCTTTAACAAGCCCCAATGCAAGGGAATCCATGCTTTGTGAGAACCTTTTATTTTAGATATAACCAAGATGGATGCACAGAACCATCTCTCTCAGTTCCTACCAATAGCTCATGAGAGTTGGGATTAATCAACTGTCTCCTAGAAAACACGGTGAGACAGACCTAGCTCTTGTTGCAGCCTTTATCATAGCCTGGTGAGCCAGCTCATTCTGTCGCACGATGTCCCTCTTTGCCTCCACTTTCAGAACTTCAGCATGATCATGGGCTGGAAACAACCTCTTCACAAAGAAGAAATAAACTTGGCTCAACCACAATTCCAGCTCAGCACCCGACTTGATTGGAGACTTTTCTTCTGGAATGTTTTCTAAAGGGGTCTTTTCTGAAGGAGCTTTTTCTTCTGGAATGTTTTCAGAAGGGTTCTTTTCTGACATTTTGTTTGAACAAAAAGAAAAGAACAAAAATTGAAAGTTTATTTATGCAGATAAAAATGCATGCCTGAACAATCCTTTTTAAGGGATTTAAGTCACAGAACTTGAACAACTGGCTTCATGTGGACTTTGACATTAATGATTTCTGATTATTATTGTAATTTATAACATTTACAGTTCAACTGTCCCCATTTATCCTGCAGAATACTGTTTTTGTAATTAAAGATTGCAGTGAGGCAAAGACATTACAAAAGTTTATCAAGGATGGTTTATTCTACACAATAAATTTGTTCTTTTTTATGTGGATTATCTCTTTGCCATTCATTAGCTGTAGAAATTGATACATCAGTTGTGAGGAATCTGTCATGAGACAGATATCTGTTTAGTTGGAGTATAAAGAGGGAACAGTATTTTATGATTATCTTTACACTTTTATTAAAATTACCAAGTGAAGGACAGTGTAAATGGGAGTCTTTCCTTCTGCATTGTTGGTGCTGAAGCATAAATCCTACATCTGGTGCAAATTGTTATTACTAAGAAGATCAGACACACCAGACAGGATTTTAACCATAACACACTGTTCCTGATGGCAAGACAGGGAATTCAGTGCCTACACTTATAATTAAAATTTTAAGTGCAAGTGGAAAGCATGGGAAACATGTGTGATCAGGTTGTGGGATAAGCTTCTCAGCGCTGAAACCTTCTGTCAGCTGACAATGTAGCTGGTACAGGTAAGTTATAAAAAAGCCTCCTGGTTAAGCGGGAGATTCTTTATTGTGGCCACAGCTTTCCTGCCCAACTTCATTGCAATCAACATAAAAGTGCTGAAGTGGCAGGAGTGCTTTCCAAATTTGATTTTTGTTTGTAGATATTTCACATAATGTGTTTCAAATATGTGTTTTTGTGTTGATTCTTTATTGAATTTTCATGTTTATGTCCAGTGTTTACATGCTACTCTGCGGGATATGGGTAAATTTACAGGCTCAACTGTCCCTAAGTTATATGCATGGTAAAAGATATTGCCTGAGATCACTTTTAGTGGAGATAATTGAAATGTTGTAGGTGAACTCAAAGTCTTGTAAGGATTCTGCCAGCCAACAATCTGAAATGGACGTACTGTGAACAATACTGATGCCACCCTTTAAGGCACCTCATTTTCTTACTTCGACCACCATCTACTTCACTGGGATGCCAGGCCCTCCCTCCTTCTACACCTCCATAGCCATCCTGTCCTCCCCACTTGCACACTTCCACATCCCTGACCCCACTCTGCATCTCACCAACTCCGTCACCACTGACTCATACTGTATCATATGGGGAACTCACCAAAGCATAATGTGAGGCCTGATACCCTAGAAACATAGCAGTGATTTCATGTCTGCTGTTCAACCCATCATCTGGAAATTGAAATTTCTGCTCCTAAATTATTCAGTTTCCACGTTAAATGCTTCTCACTCTTACACGCTCCATAAAATTCTCCTCATGTCCCCTCTCACTCACCTCCTTTTTGGACCTTAATACATACTCCGATAAAGGCATTTCCAATGTTGCTTGTGACTATGCTTCTCACCAGCTTTGTCTTCTCACAGTGCTCTGAGGCTTCATGAGCAGTTGTTGGAAACTTTCAACTCAGTCGACTGGATGTCCAGTTTGTGATATAGAGTGATGCAATAGTGTGGGTTCAAATCTGACACTGGCTGAGGTTACCATGAAGGACTCTCCTTCTCAAATTCTCCCCTTGCCTGAGATGTGGTGACCCTTAGATTAAATCACCACAAGTTGTCTCTCTCTCTAATGAAAGGGTAGATCTATGGTCTGTAAGACTTTAGCGACTTCATCCTTTACCTATGTATTTCAATTGCTACTGGAGAGTGGGACTGAAGCCCTATCCCAGAAGGAAAGTTCCTGATTGTGGAAACCTGCATGTAGTTAAGGGTGGCACATTGGTTTAGTGGTTAGCACTGCTGCCTCATAGTACCAGGGACCTTGGTTCAATTCCCGCTTTGGTCAACTATCTGTGTGGAGTTTCCACATTCTCCCTATGTCTGTATGGGTTTCCTCCAGGTGCTCTGGTTTCTTCTCACATTCAAAAAGATGTGCAAGCCAGGTGAATTGGCCATGCTAGTCAGGGGCAAATGTAAGGAAATGAGTCGAGGTAGGTTACTCTTCAGAGGGTTGATGTGGGCTTGTTGGGACAAAGGGCCTGTTTCCGTACTGTCGGGAATCTAATCTAATAAATATAAAGTTTCAAGTGTGTAAACAAAAACAACTTCACTGCACTCACCTATTCCACTCAGAGGGACTTCAGATTGCTTTTTGTTACTCTCCATTGAAGGTGCCGATTGAGCTATTCTTTGACTTTGTTCCTCATCTTTTGGAGCATTCTTTGCAGAGTTTGTACCTGCTTTACCATGATTTGCTGGAATCAGTAAGAAATAATTATTAGCACCTATAAATGACAAGTGCAAAATCCATAAGCATGCAAATGCTGGAGATCAGAGTCAAGACTGTGGTGCTGGAAAAGCAAGGCAGGTCAGGCAGCATTCGAGGAGCAGGAGAATCGACATTTCGGGCATAAGGCCTTCATTAGCAAAGAGGCTTGTGGGCTGGGGGGGTTGAGAGATAAATGGGAGGGGGGTAGGGCTGGGGGAAGGTATCTGGGAATGTGATAGGTAGATGAAGGTCCGGGTGAGCATGATAGGTCGGAGGGGAGGGTGGAGTGGATGGGTAGGAGAGAAGGAAGATGGGACAAGTAGGACCAGACAAGGAGGTGGTGCCAAGTTGGAGGCTTTGGATTGGGATAAGGTGGGGGGAGGGGAAATGACGAAACTGGTGAAATCCACATCGATCCTGTGTGGTTGGCGGAAGATGAGGCATTTTTCCTCCAGGCATCAGGTGGTAAGAATTTGGTGATGGAGGAGGCCCAGGACCTACATGTTCTTGGTGGAGTGGGATGGGGAGATAAAATATTCAGCCACAGGGCAGTGGGGTTGGTTGGTGTGGGTGTCCCACAGATGTTCTCTGAAAGGATCCGCAAGTTGGCGTCCGGTCTCCCTGATGTAGAGGAAACCACATCGGGTGCAATTGATACAGTAGATAACGTGCGTGGAAGTACATGTAAATTTCTGTCGGATGTAGAAAGATCCTTTGGGGCTTTGTAGGAAGGTTTGAGAGGGGCACAGGTTTGCACCCTGCGGTGGCAGGGAAAGATGCTGGGGGGTGAGGGATGGGCTGGTGGGGGAGGGGGGGGGGTGAGTGGGGATGTACCAACCACAGCCTCTAACTTTATGGTCTGAGAATGCTGCACCACGTCTGCGTCTGCCCCAAGATTCACAAACCTGACTGCCCTTGTCAACCCATTGTCTCAGCCTGCTCCTGTCTCACCAAACTCATCTCTGCATACCTTGCTACCGTCCTGCCCCACCTCCACCCCACTTGGTCCAGGAACTCCCCATCTATGTTCGGGACACCACTAACACTCTATACCTCCTCCAAGACTTTTGTTTCTCCCACCTCATATGCCTTATGTTCACCATGGACATCCAGTCCCTCTATGCATCTATCCACCACAACGAAGATCTCCATCTCGGACACCTCCCTCCCCTTCCTGGATCTCTCCATCTCCATTTCTAGTGACCAACTGAACACAGACATGTACTACAAATCCACCGACTCCCACAGCTACCTGGACTACACCTTCTCCCACCCTACCTCCTGTAAAAATGCCATCCCTTATTCCCAATTCCTCCACTTACGCCACATGTGCTTCCAGGAGGACCAATTACACCATAGAACATCCCAGATGGCTTACTTCTTCAAAGACCACAATTTCACCTCCCACGTGGTCGACGATGCCCTCCAACGCATCTCCTCCCCTTCAACCGCAACAGGGACGAACCACTCTAGTCCTCACCTTCCACCTCACCAACCTTCACATACATTGCATCATCCTCCACCACATCCGCCACCTACATGCAGACCCCATTACTAGGGATATATTTCCCTCCCTACAACTATCTGCATTCTGGACAGACCATTCCCTCTGTGACTCCCTCATCAGATGCACATCTCCCCCACCCCTGGCACCTTGCCCTGCCACCGCAGGAAGTGCAAAACCTGAGCCCACACCTCCCCCCTCACCTCCGTCCAAGGCTCCAAAGAAGCCAATCCTTCTACGTCCAACAGAAATTTACCTGTACTTCCATGCATGTTATCTACTGTATTAGTTGTCCCCAATGTTTTTTCCTCTACATCAGGGAGACAGGACGCCAACTTGCGGATCCTTTCAGAGAACATCTGTGGGACACCCACACCAACCAACTCCACCACCCGGTGGCTGTATATTTTATCTCCCTGTCCCACTCCACCAAGGACATACAGGTCCTGGGCCTCCTCCATCACGAAACCCTTACCACCCGTAGCCTGGAAGAAGAACACCTCAACTTCCACCTTGGACCCTGCAACCACACGGGATCAGTGTGGATTTCACCAGTTTCCTCAGTTCCCCTCCCCCCACCTTATCCCAGTCCGAAGCCTCCACCTCAGAACTGCCTCCTTGACCAGTCCTACCTGTCCATTTTCCTTCCTTCCCATCCACCCGCTCCACCCTCCCCTCCAACCTATCACTTCCACCCGCACCTTCATCTACCTATCACATTCCCAGTGACCTTCCTCCATCCCCAGCCCCATCTCATTTATCTCTCAGTACCGCTGGCCCACAAGGCTCATTCCTGATGAAGGCTTTATGCTGAAACGTCGATTCTCCTGCTCCTCGGATGCTTGCCTGACCTGCTGTGCTTATCCAGCACCACATTTTTGATTCATAAGCTTGCACCAATATAATGAAAACATTAGAATATAGAAAGCATGAACAAGGTGGCTCATATAACACCTTGATTCTGCTCCATCATTCAATATTTTATTTAAAGATGTTTAAAATATATTTATTTAAAATATTTTAAGTAGATCTTTTATTTCAATTTAATCTTTCCATACATCCACTGAGCCCTTGATTCTCTTAATGACGAGTGTCTTGAAGATATTCAATAATTGAACTTTCACAGCAGCTATCTAGGTAAGAAAATTCCAAAAAATCACATCTGTCTGAGAGAAGATATTTCTTTTTCATGTTTAATTGAGAAATAGACTTTTCAGCCCAATGATCCTGTTCTATCATTTAATTAGGTCATGGCTGATGTGACGAAGCTGTTTCTTTAACAAGGTTATGCTGTCCTTGGCTTTTTTTTAAGAGCAGTCTTAAATGACACAGGCTTGGAAAAGTCTGGGGGTTGAAGGGTTTTAGGGCCAATTTGTTTATAGCTAACAGATATTGCTCAGGCAGAAGGCTTTCCAGTTTAAAAAAAAACACTTGTATAATGAAAGGAGAGTGGCCAGATCTCCCAGCTCAGCTTTTCTCTGGTTTGTTTTTTTTAAAACAGTAATGTGGAAAAGGTGCTGGACCTAGAAACAAGTCCAGACTGGTACTCTCCCTCTGACTTTTTTCCTGTGAGAACTTGTTTGATTTTATCTTTTGTGCCAAGGGGTGTTTATGGGGATTGTTGCAAGTATTTGGAACAGCATCATTAAGTTGGGATAGTCTGTTGAGTTTTCAAATAGGTCAGGTTAATTGGTATTTTGTTTTCTGTTAGAGTCATAGAGTCATAGAGATGTACAGCATGGAAATAGACACTTCGGTCCAAACCATCCATGCCGACCAGATATCCCAACCCAATCAAGTCCCACCTGCCAGCACCCGACCCATATCCCTCCAAACCCTTCCTATTCATATACCCATCCAAATGCCTCTTAAATGTTGCAATTGTACCAGCCTCCACCACATCCTCTGGCAGCTCATTCCATACACATATCACCCTCTGCGTGAAAAAGTTGCCCCTTAGGTCTCTTTTATATCTTTCCCCTCTCACCCTAAACCTATGCCCTCTAGTTCTGGACTCCCCGACCCCAGGGAAAAGACTTTGTCTATTTATCCTATCCATGCCCCTCATAATTTTGTAAACCTCTATAAGGTCACCCCTCAGCCTCCTATGGTCCAGGGAAAACAGCCCCAGCCTGTTCAGCCTTTCCCTGTAGCTCAGATACCTCAACCCTGGCAACATCCTTGTAAATCCTTTCTGAACGTTTTCAAGTTTCACAACATCTTCCCGATAGGAAGGAGACCAGAATTGCATGCAATATTCCAACAACGGCCTAACCAAAGTCCTGTACAGCCGCAACATGACCTCCCAACTCCTGTACTCAATATTCTGACCAATAAAGGAAAGCATACCAAACGCCTTCTTCACTATCCTATCTACCTGCGACTCCACTTTCAAGGAGCCATAAAGCTGCACTCCAAGGTTCTTTCTGTTTTATTCAGTAATCTTGTTAATAAATTCTGTTTTGTTTAAGACAAAATGTTTTGACCAGCTGATTATCTCCTGGAATACCCACTAAACACTAACTTAAAACAACTAGCAAAGTTAGGGTCTGGGCTATCTTCTTGAAATGTTTTGAGGGGTCTGGCCTGGTCCATAATAGATTGGGGCTGTTTGCAGGATTTGTTCTGTAGTTTCAAATTGGGATTAGACTTGTTGCACTTGAAGGCAGCGAGTGGTAGATGTTAGTGTCTTTTGTTCTGGGTGTTGAATTTGGTTGGTTTAAACAGTGCTTGGGACAGCAATTGTTCTTTCAGTCACCAGGAGTTTTCTGGGAGTGGAAGAAGTGACCTTGGGGGTTTTACAAAAGGTGGTGAAGGCCAAGCTGCTGGAATTAGCAAACAAGCTGGAGTTGGAGCTGCCTCCTTCTATGAGAAAAGGAGAGATAACTACAGCAATAGCTCTGCATTTAAATTTACTGGAAACATCGTCAGAATCTTTAGAGATGGCTTAAGATGAATGGAAAAAGATGCATAAAGCATAGAACATTACAGTGCAGTACAGGCCCTTTGGTCCTCAATGTTGCGCCAACTTGTGGAACCAATCTGAAGCCCATCTAACCTACACTATTCCATTATCACCCATATGTTTATCCAATGACCATTTAAATGCTCTTAAGGTTGGCAAGACTACTACTGTTGCAGGGAGGGCATTCCACGCCTCTACTACTTTCTGACTAAAGAAACTACCTCTGACATCTGTCCTATATCTGTCACCCCTCAATTTAAAGCTATGTCTCCTCAGGCTAGCCATCACAATAGAGGAAAAAGGCTCTCACTATCCATCCTATCTAACCCTCTGATGATCTTATATGTCTCAATTAACCTTCTTCTCTCTAACAAAAATAGCCTCAAGTACCTCAACCTTTCCTCATAAGACTTTCCCCCAATACCAGGCAACATCTTAGTAAATCTCCTCTGAACCCTTTCCAAAGCTTCCACATCCTTTCTATAATGCAGTGGCCAGAACTGTACGCAAAACTCAGAGTGCGGCTGCACCAGAGTTTTGTACAGCTGCAACATGACCTCATGGCTCTGAAACTCAATCCCTCTACCAATAAGAGTTGACACACCGTATGCCTTCTTAACAACCTTATCAACCTGGGTGGCAACTTTCAGGGAACTATGTACCGAGATCTCTCTACTCAACTACACTACCAAATTTCTTACCAATAGCCCAGTACTCCTTATTCCTGTTACTCCTTCCAAAGTGAATCACCTTGCAATTTTCTGCATTAAACTCCATTTGTCACCTTGTAGCCCAGCTCTGCTGCATATCTATGTCCCCCTGTAACCTGCAACATCCTTCAGCACTACCCACAACTCCGCCGGCCTTAGTGTCATCACAAATTTACTAACCCATCCTGCCAGGCCCTCATGAAAATGACAAACAGCAGTGGCCCCAAAACAGATCCTTGCAGTATACCGCTAGTAACTGAACTCCAGGATGAACATTTCCCATCAACCATATCCTCTGTCTTCTGATCCAAACTGCTAAATCACTGCAGCACTGCAACACAGTGTTTAAGCTAAGTAGTGGGGGGGAAGGAGACAAACTGGAAATTCGAGAAGGAAGTTAAAGGGAAAGTGAGAATAAGAGAAGTTAAGAAAGACAACAGAATCACCGGAGCAGAAAACTCAAGAAAGGATCATACAGTATGGTCAAGTGATATAGGGATTGATAGGAAGGGTGAGGGGAGTAACAAATTAAAAATATTATATATGAATGCACGAAGCATAACAAAATAAGGTGGATGAGCTTGAGGCTCAGTTGGAAATTGGCAGGTACGATGTTGTGGGGATAATTGAGATTTGGCTTCAAGTGGACAGGGCCTGGGAAATGAATATTCAAGGTTATACGTGATACCGAAAGGACAGATTGACGGGCAGAGAGGGTGGAGTGACCCTGTTGGTGAGGAATGGTATTCCCTTGTGAGGGGGGACATAAAATCAGGAGATGTAGAGTCAGTATGGATAGAGCTGAGAAATTCTAAGGGTAGAAAGACCCTAATGGGAGTTACCTATAGGCCCCCAAACAGTAGATTAGATTAGATTACATTACAGTATGGAAACAGGCCCTTCGGCCCAACAAGTCCACACCGACCCGCCGAAGCGCAACCCACCCATACCCCTACATTTACCCCTATATCCAACACTACGGGCAATTTAGCATGGCCAATTCACCTGACCTGCACATCTTTGGTGCTGTGGGAGGAAACCGGAGCACCCGGAGGAAACCCACGCAGACACGGGGAGAATGTGCAAACTCCACACAGTCAGTCGCCTGAGGCGGGAATCGAACCCGGGTCTCTGGCGCTGTGAGGCAACAGTGCTAACCACTGTGCCACCGTGCCGCCCAGTAGTCGGAATGTAGGGTGTAAGTTGAATAAAGAGTTGAAATTGGCCTGTTGCAAAGGTATTACTACAGTTGTTATGGGGGATTTCAACATGTAGGTAGACTGGGAGAATCAGGATGGTACCGGACCCCAAGAAAGGGAGTTTGTGGAGTGCCTCCGAGATGGATTCTTAGAACAGCTTGTACTGGAACCTACCAGGGAGAAGGCAATTCTGGATCTGGTGTTGTGCAGCGAACCGGATTTGATCAGGGTCCTCGAAGTATAAAGGAACCATTAGGAGGTAGTGACCATAATATGATAAGTTTTAATCTGCAATTTGAGAGGGAGAAGGGAGAATCACAAGTGTCAGTATTGCAGTTGAACATAGCTATGGAGCTATGAGGGAGGAGCTGGCCAAAGTTCAATGGTTCAATACCTAGCAGGGATGGCAATGGAACAACAATGGCAGATATTTTTGGATATAATGCAGAAGATGCAGGATCAGTTCATTCCAAAGAGGAAGAAAGCTCCTAAGGGGAGGCAGGGGCGGTCATGGCTGACGAGAGAAGTTAAGGACTGTATAAAGATAAAAGAGAAGTATAACATAGCAAAGATGAGCGGGAAGCCAGAGGACTGAGAAACCTATAAAGAGCAACAGAAGATAACTAAAAAGGCAATATGTGGAGAAAAAATGAGGTACGAAGGCAAACTGGCCAAAAATATAAAGGAGGATCCAGCCCATTTTCTGGCAACGGAACTATTGCATGACACATATCCTGGAATGTTTCCTGACTGTGTGGTAACGAGGTCACAAAGTCATCAGCTGAAACAGGAGAGATCAAAGAGTACAGATAAGAAAGTTGAAGTGGAATTAGCAGACACCCTGTTTGATCAGATGGTTGAGACAAAGCAGGATCTGATAGATGACAATGCAGACATCTTTAGCTCAGATAAATGAACTGAATTACAGCAGAAAGATGGAAACTTAAAGCAGTTGTATCAAAAAGCATACACAGAAAAGGAATCCGAATGTATTCCTGAATATTATTACCTTAAAAATGAGGTCTTAATGAGGAAATAGAGACCATCACATATTCAGGCAGATGAGAAATGGGCATAGTTCATCAAATCGAATTGCCAGTGGGGTATAGGAAGGAGGTGTTGCGAGTGGAACATGAGCCACACCTGGGGGTCATTTAGGACTGAGGAAAACACAAGCTAAAATACAAAAACATTTTTACTGGCCTGCACTGCACAAGGATGTAGTTGAATTTTGCCAGATGTGTCATAATTGTCAGGTGAAAACCACAGTCGGAAATAAACCCGCACCTTTAGTACCTATTCCTGCATTTGAGGAACCTTTTACAAGAGTCTTAGTTGATTCTGTAGGTCTCCTACCTCAAATAAAAAGTGGGAATCAGTATTTGTTAACAATAATGGATGTGTTGACTAGATTTCCAGAGGCCGTCCCATTATGCAATATCACAGCTAAAGGATTGTAGAGGAATTATTCAAATTTTTCACTAGATACAGACTATGACAGAGGTACAATCAGATCAAAAGTCAAACTTCGCATCAAAATTATTCAATGAAATTATTGACAGCTTAGGAATAAAACAATTCAAATCTGCTGCGTACCATTCAGAATCGCAGGGTAAGCTAGAAAGGTGGCATCAGATATTAAAGATAATGCTAAGGGCTTATAGTTAAGACTACCCAGATGATTGTGCTTTTTGCCATCAGAGATGCACCAAATGAATTGACCAAATTCAGTCCATTTGAATTAGTTTTTGGGCATGAAGTGAGATGACCGTTAAAATTGATTAAGGAGAAATTGGTAAGTCAGAATCCAGAGACCACGTTTCTGGGCTATGTGTCAAATTTTAGGGAATGATTAAATAGGGCTAGGGAGTTGGCTAGACAGCATTTAAAAGTATCACACTATACAATGAAACAGAAAGCAGACAAGAAATCAAAAATTCACAATTTTGCAATTGGGGATAATGCACTGATGTTACTTCCAGTGATAGGTGTACCTTTAAAAGCAAGGTTTAGTGGACTTTATCAGGTTGAAAGGAAACTGAGTGAGGTGAACTACTTGATAGGGACTCCAGACAGAAAGTAATCTCACAAAGTGTATGATGTGAATATGCTCAAAAGATATTTTGACAGGGACGGAAATCAAGAGGAGAACTGTTATCGATTACAAAACAGAGGGAAGAACCAAGTTCAGAGGATTCTGAATTAGACATGCCTCAAATTAAATTGGACAATGAGGAAGTTGTCAAAAATTGGGATAAATTATTGAGTTACCTTCCTGAGGAAAATCAAAATGACCTGAAAGAGTTATTACTGTCATATAGGGAGATATGTGGAAATAAGGTGGGAAGTACTACGCTAATTATGCATGATGTAGATAAAGGAGATGCTGTTCTGATTAAGCAACATCCTTATCGACATAACTCTCCAAAGTTGGCACAGGTTCAAAACGAGACTGAACATATACTCCAAGACGACATAATCAAACTGAGTTAAAGTGACTGGAGCTCACCCATAGTAAGGGTGCCAAAACCAGATGATACTCAATGGTTATGTGTGGCCTATCGCAAAGTCAATTCACTTTCAAAGGCTGATGCATGTCTGATTCCGTGTTTGGAAGACTGTGTTGAGAAGGTGGAACATGTAACTTGTTTTTTTAAGTTGGACTTGCTCAGAGGATACTGGCAGGTACCTTTGTCAGAAAGAGCAAAGGCAATTTTGGCTTTCGTAATACCGAATGCACTGTATCAGTTTAAAGTCATGCCATATGGCATGAAAAATGCACCGGCCACATTTCAGAGACTAACCAATAAGGTCATTGCCGGATTACCCAACTATGTCATTTATGTTGTTGATCTGGTAATTTTTAGTCACACATGGAAGGAACATTTGTGACATTTATCAGACTTGTTTGATTGACTTCGGAAGGCAGGCTTGGTGATAAACCTGGCTAAAAGTGAATTTGCCAAAGTCCAAGTCACCTTCCTGGGCCATGTTATTATTACGGACAAATGGCCCTGTGGGATGCTAAAACATTGAGAAGTTTCCCATATCATCGACAAAAAGAGCAGTACTAGGGTTCCTGGGATTGAGCGGATTTTATCAAAAGTTTGTACCAAACTTTAGCAGTGTGGCTGCTCCACTCTCTTAATTGCTAAAGAAAGGCAAGAAGTTTCAGTGGACAGTGGACTATCAGAAGGCATTTGACAGCCTGAAAGCTGTGCTAACCATTCCCCCGGTATTAGCCACACCTAATTACGCAAAGCCATTCAAAGTGGCTATCGATGTGAGTGATGTAGGTGTTGGTGTTGTGCTCTTGCAAGAAGTCGAAGAGAAGGTAGAAAGACCTATTGGATATTTCTCCAGGAAGTTGAACATTCTTCAGCAAAAATAGTCAACAGTTGAAAAGGAGACTTTGAGCTTGGTGTTGGCATTACAACATTTCAGTGTTTATGCTACTAGTAATGTATCAGAGACAATCATATAGACTGATCATAAACTACTGAAATTTGTGGAGAAATTTAAGGACAAAAATGCCAGACTGTTTAGATGGAACTTGTTGTTATAGCCATTCAATTTGAAAATTGTGCATGTGACAGGACGAGAAGATGTGATTGCCAACACATTGTTGAGACTCAAATGCGTTCCGTAGCAGGAGTACAACAGACTGAAACAGAATGTAGTTGTGCATGTTTGCATATTTATAGTCCACGTAATGTATACGTGTGTTTTAGAACACTAACAATTTTTAAGGGTTTTAAAATGAAGCCATCTTTGAATATTGATAGTTAATTTGTTTTTAAGGGGGGAGATGTGACAAAGCTGTTCCTTTAACAAGGTTATGCTGTCTTTGGCCTTTCTTTCCAGAGAGTTCGTAAACTTTACAAGTGCCAAAACGTCTGGGGGTTGAAGGACTTTAGGGTCAATTTGATAATAACTAACAGATAATGCCTGAAGCAGAAGGCTTTCCAGTTTAAAAAAACACTTGTATAATAAAGGGGAGTGGTCAGTTCTCCCAGCTCAGCTTTCCTCTGGTTTAGTTTTTTTTTTAGTAGTAATGTGAAAAAGCTGCTGGGCCCAGAAGCAAGTCCAGGCTGGTACTCTCTGACTTCTATCCAGGGAGAACTTGTTTGATTTTATCTTTTGTGCCAAGTGGTATTTATGGGGATCGTTGCAAGTATCTGGAACAGCATCATTAAGTTGGGATAGTCTGTTGGGTTTTCGAATAGGTCAGGTTATTTGGTATTCTGTTTTCTGTTCTTTCTGTTTTATTCAGTAACCTTGTAAATAAATTCTGTTTTGTTTAAGGCAAAGTGGTTTGACCAGCTGATTATCTCCGGGAATACCCACTATACACCCACTATCTCAAATTTAAAATTAATATCTAGCCTAGCATGAACTTCCATTTGTGGAAGACAGCACCAAACCTGTAACACTCTTTGTATATAGCACTGCTTCTTGAACAGTCTGAGTGTAAGTTTTAGATCTCTTTTTGTACAATCTTCATCTAGTGGAAATAGTTTATTTTTACTTTGTCTTTTCCTATTAATGTCTTAAAGACTTTGATCAGCTCACCTCTGAACCTTCTAAATTTTAGATAAAATAGATTTAATTTGAATAATCTTTCATAACAATCCCTGAAATTCAGGTATCGTGTTCTTAAGGAAGTTTTGGTTAGCTACTTTTTCAAATAACGGTAACTTGTTTGATACGTTCTTTTAGAATGTGATAAAGGTTCATGATATGTTATAATTATATTTAGAAACTTGTCTTCTATAGTGGACAGAACCACA
This sequence comes from Chiloscyllium plagiosum, assembly GCF_004010195.1. Taxonomy (NCBI): domain Eukaryota; kingdom Metazoa; phylum Chordata; class Chondrichthyes; order Orectolobiformes; family Hemiscylliidae; genus Chiloscyllium; species Chiloscyllium plagiosum. The sequence continues at coordinate 19,389,302 of NC_057730.1, forward strand.
TACAGCTTTAATTTTACATTTATTTTTACGTTGTGTAAGTTAGGAAGAAGTTAGTTTCATTTTTGAGTTATATGAGTGGTTACGGGTTATCTAGAAATGTGTTCCTGTGAATTTAAATGACGCTTTTAAAAAAAGCTTTTGAGATGAATCATTCAGTGCTTTAGAAAACAAAGGGTAGAACGGAGAATAAAAATCGGGCTGTTGTTCAGCTTAAACATGTCCAGTAAGACAAGGACACAGGGACAGAAATACTTTTTTTTCCAGAAGGGTAGTGAATGTGGAAATTATTTTATAAATAACAGAAGCAGGTGATTCAAGGGGTAGAAAAAGCCTGTTACAAAGAAGTGCAGTTGGGCAGTATCCAGACTAGTTAGGGCAGGAGAAAAGAAATGCTAAGTGGTTTAACTTTAGTAAGAGAAAGCTCCAGAAAAAAGGCTGCTGAATTAGAGTTTAATTTAGATTGAGAAATAAAGGAGCTGTGTTGGTCATTTGTTTAAGCGTCTCATGAAGAAACATTAACTAAAGAAGATAATGTCAAGTGAATGCTGAGGCTTTATAGAAATAAACCATGTACAGCCATGTCCTCTAATGAGGAACTTTAAAGTGGAAACAAGGCAACCCTCCAAAGAGATTTGAATATCTGTAAAGTTGTTGTGAGGTTGAAAGGGTTGAATCTTTATTTCTGATATTTCTAATGAAACTATTTCTTGGGGGTTCCTCAAGAAGTTGGCAATGGCTTTTTTGCCTGCAGTCATTCCCAAAACACAGAACAAGGCTGGGAAAGTGAGTAGTAGATCTTTCTTTCAGGATTCCAGGACACTTCTAACTGCTTTCCAAACCCCAAGGCTGGCTACACAGAAATATAATTGCAATACAATAGATAAATATTTGAAAGAGACAAATGTTCAGTTGGTAAAGTCCCTGGGGAATGGGACTAATTAAATAGCTTTTACAAATGCTCTGCAGGCAAGATCAGCAATTCTGAAACATTCTAACAACCTAGATGAAAACCTGGAAGTGCTGTAGGCCAACAATACGTTTATTCAGATCCATGTCATCACTTCATGAAAATGTAAAAACTGTATCATTATGTTCACTTGCAGAGCCTTAACATGTCATTGATAACCTCAGATATCAATGAGATTGATAAAGCAAAAGTACTCCTGTTTCTATCTGTTTCCCACTAGAAAGCTCTCTAAGGGTTCTGACAGGGCTTGTTAATGTCCTAAAGCACGTAAATTGGATGAAAGGCCTTAATAGGTTCAGGGTGCAAGTTCTATTTTTCTTTGTTGTATTTTCTGTGTTGTCCAGTTCATTATCAAATCTGGTTAGAGGTCAGCACTGCTCTAAGCCAAAACCAGGACTCTAACTGCATGCTGAAATGATCTGCTTTAGGCCACTAAAGCAATAGTTTCCTCTCCATAATTGAGAAAATGCTGTATTATTTCTTCCCATTTTACCCAGCCCTCTACTCTTCCTCTGAAGGAACACTGGATATTCTTTATGTATCAGTATATTAAACTTACCATGATGGGCAGATGATTTCGAAGACTTTTCAACTGATCCAGTAGAAGCTTTACCTTTCTTCCGCTAAAACAAATGTAAAAGTTAGTTTTTGCCTCGTGGTAGTCATTGAAGTCTAAATTTTCTGAAGACAATGGGGCTAATTTTGACTTTGAGTATCGCATAAAATATGCATCATAGATTACAATCTCTTTGACTTTAATTTACATTGATAGTTCTTCCCTTGATCCCTCCTCTTCCTAATTTATAAGCTGCCAACTTTATTCACATTCAACGGTTTAGCTACCAAATCTATCCTTCTCTATGGCAGTAGCTTGAAGTAAAGCCAAACTGTTCACAATCATGACATTAAATTTGATCCTGAGTTGAGTTTCTAACCTTTTATTTACACAAAAACCAGTTATTTCCACCTCTGCAACATCACTCTGACATCACCTCTATCTCAGCTCACCTGCCCTTGAAACAATAATTCATGCCTTTACAAGATTTTCCTGAGTGAAAGAAAGTGGAATCTTATTACTTACTAACCTCAAGATAAAATAATAAAAGTTGACATTCAACACATACATGAAGACAAAACAGAAGAATAAAGTTTACAAAGGGGAGAGGGTCAAGGAGAAGGGAAGTTAAAGAATATGCAATTTAAAATGTTCTCAGAATCATTGAGTTGTTATAGTTAAAACTGAGACCACTGCTAATTAGGTGATATTTTGTAGTCCAGCAATCATGAAATTTGTAGAATTCATGAATTCTTAGTAAACTCATTCTTCCAGTCCTACTGTTACCAGTCAAGTTTCTTGCTGTCTGTTTACTGCTTTACCAAGGAGCTCCTAAAAATATGGTTCATTTTTGTATTCTTAAGTTTGGCTCCGTTGACTTCCTAACTGGATAGATGCAGATGACACTTACATGTCCAATATGTGCAACTTCAGATGCAAGTGTAAATTAGAACACTGACAGTTTTTTGATGTCTGATCCAGGTGACTGGCTTCAATGTATTTCAATAAAATGCCAATTCCAGTTTAAATGATTTGTTTAGTCCACACTGGTTTTCTGAATTTACCTTAAGCAGTGGTCAGGTGATTGCTACAGTCAGGTGATTGCTACAGTAATTTGTTTTTATTTCTTTACTCGTTTAGAGAGCAAATGGCCTTCTGCTAATGATACAATATGAGTTTTGACAGGTATGAATTTTAGCCATTCTAAAGTAGTATCCATGTAACAGTCGACCCTATAATTTAACCTTAAAAAGTAGTTAAAAAATTCAACTATTACTCGAGTATATAGGGTATTTTATAATCATGACAACGTTCATGACTGCTTTCCTAAATTATAGCCTCAGTATACTTGAGGTTATCCAAACCTCTGTGCCAGTGTCTTAACACGCACCAAATCACATTCATCAATCACCTGTATTTGCTGACCAACACTGCTCGCAGTTCAACAATGTCTTGACTTTGAAAGTTTCACTCTTGTTCTCAACTCTCTTATGTGCTAACCCCATGCTACCTCTGCAATCTCCTTCAGTCCCCACAACCAAAAGAGGTATCTCCACTCCTCTGATTCTGGCCTTTTGCAGTTTTGATTTCAATTGCTGGGAGAAAATAATAAAGTTATTTCCTGATGAAGAAATAACTTTGTGGGCGGCACTGCTGCCTCACAGCGCCAGAGACCAGGGTTCAATTCCCGCCTCAGGCGACTGACTGTGTGGAGTTTGCACGTTCTCCCCGTGTTTACGTGGGTTTCCTCCGGGTGCTCCGGTTTCCTCCACAGTCCAAAGATGTGCAGGTCAGGTGAATTGGCCATGCTAAATTGCCCGTAGTGTTAGGTAAGGGGTAAATGTAGGAGTATGGGTGGGTTGCGCTTCGGCGGGGCAGTGTGGACTTGTTGGGCCGAAGGGCCTGTTTCCACACTGTAAGTAATCTAATCTAATCTAATCTAAAAAAAGAGCGTATGCTCCTTGACTCTCCTGCTCCTTGAAAGTTGCCTGACCAGCTGTGCTTCTCCAGCACCATACTTTTTGATTCTGATTTCAACTGCTCCATGACTGGGAGCCATAGTTTACATCACTTAGGATCCAAGCTTTAAACTATCCTCCCTACGTTTCTCCACCTCTCTAACTCACTTTCCTTAATTTAGACATTGCTCAAAATCTCTCTCTTTGACCAAGTTTTTTATCATCTGGTCTAATATCTCCCTATGTAGCTTTATTTTTTGTTTTACAATGCTACTGTGACGTGCTTTGAACCACTTTTTTTACATGGAAGGCATTATATTGTTGTTGGTGCTTTCCTATATACACTGACCACATCTAACTCTACCTCTCCATCATCTCTTGACCCTTCCAGGCTGCTTATATGACAACAGCCTTAATTCGTCTAGCTAGATAATTCCAAGATTGAAACAATTATTTGTAGCTCTTGCTGCAGTGCAGATCCTTTCAGGCCACCATTCAATCCCACCCCAGCTACTGTTTCTGGTAAAACCACAACAGATTGCAATGCATAAACCCTATTTTACTCTTACCAATTTCTGATTTCATATCCTTTTCAACATAAAGAAAATCTATTTTCAGCACCACAACCTTGCTCAGCTCCATGTTTGTCTCAACCATTGCTGTTGGAACTCTCATTCTAAGCCTTTGTCACCTCCAGACTTGACAATGGATTGCAATGCTCTATTATACAATATCACAAAGCTACTGCCTCTGCTGGAGAGATTAGCAAAGATGCTTAGTAAAAGCACTTAGCATCTTGCTTATAAAATATCATTGTTTTTGCTCGTAAATAAATAAGATATGTATTCATTAATTAAACCTCTGATTTCCGTTAAGTACTTACAGTGGACTCTCCGCGTTTCTTTGTAATGGGTTTTGCACTTTGTCCATTTGGTTCTGCTATTGATGATTCTCGGGTAACAATCTGGTTAATTAAATAAAACTGTTTAAAATTTTTATTCACATTCCTTATCTAAAGTAAATAAATGGCTATTACAAATCTATCACATATAATATCACTGCTAAAAATATTTTGTCAGAATTCTTCCATTTAGTGCTGTGGTGCAAATTGCTCTTCGCTATAATTCATTGAGTTTACCAGGTCATACAGAAAAATAGCTTTGGTTCACCATCTTATTGGAATATATTACGTACAACAGTCACACATTATCAAAACAAGCTGAGAATGTACCTTTGAACTTACTTTAAGGTGCAATTCACAATTTGGTTTAAATTATATTATTTCATGGGATATGAGCATCACTGAAAAGGCAAGTATTTATTGTTCATCCCTAGTTGCCCTTGAAACGGGAGTGATGGTGAGTTGCCTTCTGCAACTTTTGCAGTCCATCTGGTGCCTAAGTATATCCAAAGTGTTGTTAGGAAGCACTGTCAAGAATTTGGGTGTCCCTACGCCAGATGAACAGCAGTGATTTTAAAAACAGGTAACTGACATTCTCAAGGAAAATTAGAGACAGACACAAAATATTAGTCATACAAGCCATGCTCATATCCATGAAATAAATAAATTGATATATAGTGGGCAACTGTATTATCAGAAATTCCTCCTCGACCCAAGCTGGACATTAGGAGGTGTTTGAGAGTGCTCTCACTGACATTCTCTCAGGCTTCTCCTCTAGCAATGCTCTTGTGCTACATAGAACAGTTCAGATTCAAATTCACTATATGGCAAATAATAACATTGAAAACTCCAAGGCACAGTATCCTAGGCACGTTCTTGTTTCATCTGTTACAATTTCTAAGGCATGTCTCACTAATTTTACCCATACTGTAAATGTTTATTCAACATCTTTTGAGCAGTGGTCTTTTAGGGCTTTGTTGTTTTATCTTTCACAAATTCCACTTCTCCTCTCTGAACAGGAAAATAAGTTAATCTCTCAACCAGACTTGCCTGTGGCACAGTACTAATGCTATCATGCAATAGGAGATGTGTTACTGTTATTATAACTAACTGTGCTGAAGCAAATCTCAGGGATTTCTGCAATGATGAGCCTTAAACATTTTAGTGGATGTAATGTTGGTTCTGCAATTTCATCATACATCTGACTGAAGGGTCTGTTTCCATGGTGTATAACTCTATTACTCTTTATTTAAAATTCAGTTGAATTACCCAGCTATAATGATGGCTACACATCATTAGTCAAAATCTTTTAACTCAGTTTTTGCATGGTAAAAGTGTTCAGAAGAGTAAGTTTGCCTTTGGAATTACATATCAGTTTGAGTCAACAATTTCAGGCAAATAGGGGCATAAATCATGTTAAAAAGAAAGGTATATTTAAATGGCATCTTTTATCACCTAAGGACATCCCAAAGTCCTTTACTGTCAATAAAGCCTTTTGAAGAGTAGTTGTTGTTATCATGCAGCTAACGTAGTGGCTAAAATAGTAATTGTCATTACCATGGATTGGAACCCTGAAGTACTGTGGACATTTTAAACTCGTAATTCCAAAGGTGTTTTTAAATGATGGCTGATACACCTAACAATAACTGTAAATGTAAACTTATTGGATGACTGGAAAGAGACGCACAAAATGTCATACCTACTGATATGAAGGGTATTTTCAGCGACAGCCCTTTAAAGGGAGAAGAGGCAAGTCAAAATAAATTGGACTGGACTCTTATGACAACAAAGACAACAAAGGGCTGACAACCCTCTGCTCAACAGCAAAACACCACCTGAAAACTATGTTAGAGAATCAGTACAATGCAGATTGAGACCATTAGGCCCATCAAATCTACACCAACTCTCCGAACAGCATCCCATCCAGAACCACCATGCCCCCATCCCCATGACCTCGCATTAACCACGGCTAATCCATTTACCGTACACAACCCTGGACACTACGAGGCAATTTAACATGGCCCATCTACCTAATCTGCTCATCTTTGGACTGTGGGAGGAAACCAGAGCAACCGGCAGAAATCCACACAATATAGGGAGAATGTGCAAACTCCACGCAGACAGTCGCTCAAGGCTGGAATCAAATTTGGGTCCCTGACGCTGTAAAGCCCCAGTGCTAACCCCTGTTCCAAACTACAGACAGATTTTGTGTTTTTCCCTTATTGGATACTCAAGGATATGAATTAAAAAAGAACAGTTTTAACTCTATTGGAATGTTCTGGTAGGTCAAAATGCTCTTGTGCATACTTGGCTGGGTTTTAAGTTTAGTGTGCTCTGAAGGTCAATGTTGAAGAAATATCCATAGTTAACCCTGTGCTACAGGCATAGGTCCCCTCTTACTCTGGAGAGGTAGAAGTCAGCTAGTTCGCAGACAAACAGGAACAAAGGAAAACCAAATGGCTCTCACTCTCAATTTTGAAATTCAACCACAGTCAAAAAGAATCAGAACTATAGAATCTGAGGTTTAGCTCATGGAAAGCAAATGCATCTTTATGACAATCTTGTGCATAATTAGCTCATTACCAAACAGAATAATTTATATTTACAATGTTTAAATAAATCAAATTCCAGTTCATTACCTGCTCTGATGGTGCTTGAGTCATTTGTAAAGATATATCACTTGCTATGTGTATTACATTCACCTCAATGGAGGTTCTAGAAGATGCTTCTGAATTCTCAAGCAATCTTTTAGTCACATACACGGCTGCACACATAAGAAGTGCTTCCAAAAACTCCAAGAAAACCATCTAAATAAAAAGATTTGCTATTTAATAAACATTTAATAAGACATTTATTATGTTTACATACGCTTTGTTACTAGAAGTAAACTTCATAAGTTTGCTTTTGATATTTTTCACAAGGATCTGAAAATAAAGATAGGAAATTGCAGAATGCCCTTCACAACCAATCGAGTGCTGCTGCAAAATAGTTACTGTGGTAAGGTAGTCAAACACAGCTGCCAATTTGTGCCCAATGACATATGTTTATACAATATTAATAATACAGAAGCTCCTTCTGCATTTTTGCATTTAGAAACTCCTAAATATTTTAAATGAAGATTGACTGTACCTCAACGTTCATGTTATTACAAGTTCCATCAGATACTGCTGGGTTATCCTCAGACAAGATCTGTACTACCTGGGTTGCTGTTAAATCCTTGCTAAATAAATTTAGATCCTGCAATTATAGAATGAAATGAATAACAGGATATATGTACTTTTGAAAATTATATAAAGTACAATTATATAGAATTTATAACATTTAACCGTAAAGTGTATTATTTACCATGAATATTCTCCTCCCTTGGATGGAATAAATCGCCAAGTTACTAGCATATGATGAATAACTTCTATTTAACCTATTTTTTGAAACAACCTGTTCAGAGATGCCATTACACACCTCTGGAGCAGGTGAGACTTGAACCTTGGCCTTCTGATTCCAAGGATAGGGTAACTACTATTGTGCCACTGAGGATCCCCCACTGGATGATTATCCACCAAATCCTGGTTTGAAACACATTTGGATTAGGATAGGATTAGGTGCGCACAATCCAGTGCTCCCTATCTCAGTTCACCTCAGAATGTTGCTTGGACTGGAACCTCAAAACGTTGTTCTGGAGAGATGAGAGAAAATTTTATCACCTAATTCCCAAATTGCTGTTGTTCTGAGAGCCAACAGTATTCCAGTGTCCAATAATGTAGAACAGGATATACTTCTTTTCAATATAGTCACTTGTCTCCACCTGCTGGTTTTGGATGTCAACACCTTGAATGAGATACCATTTAAATGGTTCACTTATATTATGTGTGTTTGGTGTAAGGAACTTTTAAGGGCTTACATGGTATTGTATGTATGAGGGTTGAAGTCTGACCAAATGTGAAGAGTTTTGTGGAGTAAATATGAAGTAGTTTATTACATCTGTCCAATTATTTGCAGATTATAAGAATAGACTTTGTGCTACTACAATGACTGTTGAGACAAGTAGCCTTACCTCAGTCTCCCACAAGACTCTATTTTACTGTTCCATCAAGTCCTCAAGTCATTATCACAGTTGGTGATATTTATTGGACTCAATCAGGTATTTTTTAGGCCCTTCTAAACCCATAAATAATATTTCCCTCATTCTATAATCTGATAACTTGCTGATATACATTTGTTTATATCATTACATTTACCATTACTCCATCTTCCTCAAGGTTCGACTTTACAAATTCAGATGACTATAACACTACTCTTCCCAAAAGTGTTCTCTCCAAACTTGAGTGGCAGTTTGTTGAGCAAAATGTTGTTATCTTGGGCTGCCTTCCTGATGGTGTGAGGTCTGATGCTTTTTTTGAACTGAAGAATCTTTCATCTTTTTCTATTTCTTTCATGGATGATGTCATCTCTGCTAGAGCAGGCACTTCTTTCTTTGCAGTATCTTGAATCTTTAGACATTACTTGATTTTTTTAGTGTTTTCTTCCATGGAGTTTGCATGAATCATTCTTTAATTTATGGCAATTTTTACCCAACAGTAGATAGAGTCATAGAGATGTACAGCACTTAAATAGACCCTTCAGTCCAACTCATCCATGCCGACTAGATATCCCAACTCATTCTAGTCCCACCTGCCAGCTTGTGGTCCATATCCCTCCAAATCCATCCTAATCATGTACCCATCCAGATGCCTTTTAAATGTTGCAATTGTACCATCTCTACCACTTCCTCTGGCAGCTCATTCCATACACGTACCACCCTCTGCGTGAAAGTAGGTAGACTTTTTATTTCAACATTTTGATTATGTTTTGACTTTCTCATTTGCCCTCAGAGATTGAATTATTGGTGAGATTAAGTCGTTCCTTTCCTAGTCATCTCAGCATCTAATGCATGACTTGAATCTATCATAGCTCATTGAATACTGTGCTGTGTTACACAGAACATAAAACAGTATAGCACTGTACAGGCCCTTTGGCCCTTGATGTTGTGTCGGCCTTTTATCCTACTCTAAGACCAGACTAACCTACATACCCTTCATTGTACTATCTTCCATGTACCTATCCAAGAGTTGCTTAAATGTCCATAATGTATCTGACTCTACTAACACTGCTGGCAGTGCATTTTATGCACGCACCACTCTCTATGTGATGTTGTGTCGGCCTTTTATCCTACTCTAAGACCAGACTAACCTACATACCCTTCATTGTACTATCTTCCATGTACCTATCCAAGAGTTGCTTAAATGTCCCTAATGTATCTGACTCTACTAACACTGCTGGCAGTGCATTCTATGCACGCACCACTCTCTATGTAAAGAACCTACCTCTGACATCTCCCCTAAATCTTCCTTCAATTAACTTAAAATTATGTCCCCTTGAGATAGACATTGCTGCCATGGGAAAAAGTCTCTGACTATCCACTCAATCTATGCCTCTCAATATCTGTACACCTCTAGAGAGTTACCTCTCATCCTTCTTTGCTCCAATGAGAAAAGTCCTAGCTCCCTCATCCTTACTTCATAAGATATGCCCTCCAGTCCAGGTAGCATCCTAGTAAATCTCCTCTGCATCCTCTCTCAAGCTTCCACATCTTTCCTACAATGAGGCGACCATAACTGAACACAATATTCCAATTGTGGTCTAACCAGGGCTCTATAAGAGCTGCAGCATAACCTCGTGGCTCTTAAACTCAGTCCCCCTCCTAAAGAAAGCTAACATACCATACACCTTCTTAACAACCCTATCAACTTGGGTGGCGACTTTGGGGGATGTATGGACCCCAAGATCCCTCTGTTCCTCTATATTGCCAAGAATCCTGCCTTTAACCCTGTATTCGCATTCAAATTTGACCTTCCAAAGTGAATCACTTCACACTTTTCCAGGTTGAATTCCATCTGCCATTTATCAGTTCTGTAGAACTCCTTAGTGTTTTCCGTAATCATACCAGCTAAAGCTTTTTCATGCCCCCTTCTAGCTCTCCCAAGGCCATTCTTCAGTTCCTTCCTGGCTACCTTGTAACCCCCTAAAGCCTTGTCTGATCTTGCCTCCTCAACATTAAGTAAGCTTCCTTTGTCCTCTTGACTAGATGTTCCACATCCCTTGTCACCCAAGGTTCTTTCAACCTACCATCCCCTCCTTGCCTCAGTGGGACAAACCTGTCCAGCACTAAGAGCAAGTGCTTCCTAAACAACCGTCACATTTCTGTTGTGCGTTCCCCTGAGAATATCTGCTCCCAATTTAGGCGTCCTAGTTCCTGACTAATAGCACTGTAATTCCCCCTTCCCCAATTAAATACCGTCTGCTCCTATCCCTCTCCATGAATATAGTAAAGGTCAGGGAGTTGTAATCACTATCACTGAAATGCTCTCCCACTGAGAGATCTGACACCTGGCACGGTTTGTTGCCGAGCACCAAATCCAATATGGCCTTCTCTCTATCGACACATTGTGACAGGAACTCTTCCTGACCAAACCTGACAAAAACTTACAATCTGATTCGATTCAGTTGCAGATGTTTCAATTATCGCAAGTAGGGTATACTGTTCAGTTATTGCCTCTTTGCTGGTCTTTTTTTTCTCTAAGCTTATTAGGACTTGAAATTTGAAAGTAGTGTCAAACATTTTCACCAAACCAATATAGTGACAGCTTTCCATCTCATGGACAGTATGAAATAAATTTCTTACTCCAATGTAATAAACCTCAAGGATTCTGTTTTTGCTTTAGGATGCATTATGATCTTCCAGAACCCTATAAAATCATCTATTGGTTTTACATTGTTTAGATGTACCTTGGCCAGCTGTTCTTAGTCCTTTTTACTCATTTCAGCTTTTGAATGAGATTGTAGTCAATGCATATCTTTCTACTCAATCGTGAGAATTCCTAGGCTTTCTAATAGTGTTGGTCCCTGGAGCATATTATGTCAGCTGTAAACTGTGTTTTGCAAACCAAGCCTTGCTACCTGATGAAACTGTGACATTTGTTCCTGTGGCTAACTTGACGTTTGTAAGATGCCCATTTACATAAATGTGAATCTGCTAAATGCTTGGACTGCATCACTAACTTTCCCCGGGCAAGTTTGGATTTGTATTTCATTGGAGACTGTTCTACTTCATTTACTTTTTGTGTGGGTAGTTATTTGTTCTTTTGCTTTTCTATGACTGTGTCCTGCTTTGAAATGTTTTCTGCAAGTGATCTATTCTTTTACAATAGCATCATGTGATTTTAATAGCTAGGCATTGTTGACAGTGGGGAGGTTTCTATGCTCTGTAGGATTGGCAAAATCTTTTCACATCTAATACCTGTCATAAATTCTGCTATTGGCGATGTGTGTCTTTTATGTGTTCTGAAGATCCTTCATGCCAAGTTTGATCATCTCTCTTTAAAATTGGTTTGTATTTCTTCTGGACCACTGCCCATTTGAATGGCTTTCTCTGGACTCAGATTTTCTTTGAAGTGTAATAAATCTGATTAAGACTCATCAGTAATAACAACAACAATTTGGTATCTAATGAATTCTGAATTTAAGGCATTGAAGTTACATTTTCTGCTACTCTGTAATGGTCAATAACAAAATTATCGATTGATTCCCCTACTTTCTACATTCCTCTGTTAAATCATTCTCTTTCAAGAATTTTATTCATTCTGTTTGAAATAATTGTCAATGGCTTTCAAGACATCTTCAAATGTATCTGATGCTTTTTTATTCCTTGCCGAGCAATAACATCATCTGGTATAATTCTAATTGTGTACATACATAAACCACTTTATCAGCACAGCCACAGAGTCAAGTGAAACGCCCTTGCTGTTACAGTTTACATAATCCAGGCACTGTTGTATTCCATTAACAAGACCTAACTTCACTAAGAAAAATATTAAGCATGTGTTCTTGGCCTCAGTAGAAATTTTAGCCATCCATCAGCTCATAGATTAAAAACCGTACTAAAGAATGGAGGACCAAGGGACAATGAGTGTATTAAACTAACATAAGAGTTTAGTCATCCCTCTGGTGGACACCTCGCCTCAATGAATGATCATTCCTGAAGAAGGGCTAATGCCCGAAACGTCGATTCTCCTGTTCCCTAGATGCTGTCTGACCTGCTGCGCTTTTCCAGCAACACATTTCCTCCCACAATCCAAAAATGTACAGGTTAGGTGTATTGGCCATGCTAAACTGCCCATAGTGTTAGGTGAAGGGGTAAATGTAGGGGAGTGGGTCTGGGTGGGTTGCGCTTCAGCGGGTCGGTGTGGACTTGTTGGGCCGAAGGGCCTGTTTCCACACTGTAAGTAATCTAATCTATTGACCCTCCAACCACACAGGATCAATGTCAACTTCACCAGTTTCCTCATTTCCCCTCCCTCTACCTTATCCCAGATCCAACTTTCCAACTCGGCACAGCCCTCTTGAACTGTCCTATCAGTCCACTTTCCTTCCCA
>NC_057730.1:19402175-19410125 GCF_004010195.1 Chiloscyllium plagiosum
GAGAAGAGTTCATGTTCAAAACACAGACTCTCCTGCTCCTCGAATGCTGCCTGACAGGATGCCAACTGTTGTTGTGCTTTTCCAGAACCACACTTTTCAACTCTGATCTCTGAAATCTGCAGTCCTCAGTTTCCCCATAAACTGTACTTAATAAAAGAAAGATTAGACTTCTATAACATCTTTTATGACCAGTGGATGTCTCAAAGTTATTTAAAGCAATAACATTAACTTGAAATATACACTCATTCCTTGTTATATGTGGGTCCGCAGGTAGTGAAGCGACATACTTGCGAGATCGGCCTCAGACCTGACTGTTTTGTTTTCCAAATGACACGTCCTAACAGATCATTTGTCCTTCACAGTATATTGAGGACTTCTATCATAGCGGTTTTATGTTATCTGCAGGAAGCTCATATCCCTTTCACCCTTGGATGACAAGGATATGATATAGTGACTCATGCAATTTAAACATTACGGCAGCCAAATTTCACGTAATAAGTTATCAGCAATGAGATAATGATCAATTATTCTGGTATAACGATGTTAATTTTAAGGGACTGATATGATGGTACTACTCAACAAATCAAATCCCAAATTTAAATCTGGCTTGACAGATCACATTTTTATTATTTTAGTTAACATGGTGGTGAGACTTTGGAATGTAATCACCTGAGGTTGCATTGTTACTTTAACAACAGAACAAGTTTATTAATCAGAAGACAAAATAAAAAAAAGGAAAACCAAGCTATCTAGATATAGAAGACAGTATGAGAAAATCTTAAAACACACAGCAAAACAAAGATTTCAACTTACAGGACGACCGCCATCCCTGTGGAATGGCTTTCCGTGATTTCAGTTACACGTGGTTTACTGCGGCGCGAACACATTACAGGGAACATTCAGAACCAGGGCACTGCGCAAATGTAAATTTCCCATTTAAATGAATGGGTTCACTCCTATCCATAGGATAGGTCATGGAATGTATTCCCCGTGGTGGGGCGGCGCAACTACTGTATTTCCAAATACCATTAACTTACAGAAATTTAAATCCAGAGAAATTACCTCTCTATATCAAATCAACTCTACTTAATTGATTAATTCTGGCTTCTGTGACATCTTCTCATATAAATACTTACAAAACTGAGTGCTTAAAATTTCTCAGATTCTGTTACACTGCAGATTTCCAAACAGTTCCATGGTTTGTGAGCTGCACAAATTAAAATGCTACAGAGGCAATACATTCCCTGAACCATTCTGGAAAATTCCTTTCCAGCAAAGGAACTATATTTGCTGCTTACCACAGCTGGTCTCTTCTAAATTGCCCTGAAGCCCTTCGATCCCTGGGGTTTCTAAATTAAATTCAATTCTTGATAATTGTGAACAAAAAAAAACCAAAGGCCTTCAATATTTATCCATCTGTTTTAAACCACTGCAATATAAACAATGTTCCATTTACACTCCAGGGATTCACAGTCATCTGCTGCCTGATGCATACTGGATTAGGTCACTGTTTCAGAAATACTGCTAGACTTTTTTTTAGAAAACCCATTCAAAAAAGTAACTAATACCCATATGCCATTATTTTGCATCAAAACCTCTAAAAATTATACACACATATGTAAAACTATAAGCCTTTCATCACAGAACAAATATTACTTAGGACACTGTGGATAAATTTCCTGTTCTGCTGCAGAATAGTGTTTTTGAATCTTTTGTGTTGATCTGAAAGAGCAGATGGCATCAATTTAATGGCTTAATCTCAAAATGATGCTTCAGATGATCCAGCACTACTGCAATTTTACCCTGATGAGTCAGTCTAGACTTTTGTGCTCAAAGTTATGAAGTGGGAACTACATCCACAACCTTCTGACTTAGAGGTTACAGTGCTACCAACTGATAATAAGCAAATGTAGCCCTTCCCAGCAGTCAATAAAAACTTCTTGTCTATTATTTTGGGAGGTCTCTAGTCCTTTCTGGCTGTGAATATATAATGATAATAAATTGAGTATGAACTTAAGGCAATGGAGTATGAACTAGCTATACAACTCCCCAAACCTACCACACCATTTAAGAAATGCCTATATGGGTTTACATGTGGAGGAGCACAGACCATGGAAGTGATAAGTACCACTGCACACAAGATATTATCCAAAATAAGAATCTAAATTATAATATACTATAACACAAAATAATAATACTAAATACAATAATAGAAATAAATTATAATATAACATAAGATTATAACTATAATCTAACAATGGTAAGTGAATGCTAATATTCATTAATATAACATTTATATAATATTCTTGATATATTGTATGTGTTATTCAATACATTATTTTTGCATAAAGACTAAGTGTACCTTGAGCATCCATATGAAGTGTCTCATTGTCATGATATAGGTGTTAGGAGGCCTACGTGTTTGTATGCAGTGGATTCTGTACACCTCCCAGCATTTAGTTATATAGCCAAGTGCAATTACAATGCATTGATTTTCTTTAAACAAATTCCCTGCATAAAAGGAAGCCATTAGGATTTAGAGGACAAAGAGAAAGCAGCATGGTTGATAACATTTATTTTGTATTTTCTCAAATGCTTGTTTTACATACTACTGGCACTAGGCCTTCCTTTGAGATATCAAAACAGTTTAATAACCAACTGAAAAGCTAAAAGCATTAATTTCTTATTACAAAATAGAATAACATTTCTAACAAGAATCTATCATTGACTATCAAACTGTTTGAGTTATAAGTTCACTTTTCACCATTGCTTCTTTAAAAAAGGATTTTTCAGCATGAAGATGCTGGGTAAATGCTAAATTCCTAATTGCAAAGTAACTTAGATCTGAAAAACAGATGCGATATCTGTCCTGCTCAACATAATTGTCTATTGTCCGCATATCTTCACAAGAAGTTTCACTATGTGGAAGTGATAATGGGCATTTTGTGACAAGATTGTTATTCAATAATATAAGTAAAACTTCTGTTTGTAAAGTTTTTGATTATATTTTAACCAATTAAATACCAGAGTTGTGCATGAAATTACTTTCACATGCAGTATTGGCAATAAGTGCATTCAGGGCACATGCACAAACTGGTTTGTCTCGATGGCAATGAGTTTCACTGTGTTAAATATGGTAGTAGCAATCTACAAGTCAAAGAATAATTGCCCTTGCCTGAATAAGGAGCATTTTACCTTCATATCAAAGGCAACAAATGTAACCAACTACTTTTAACCAACTACATAATTGAATGTATGGGTTGGCTATTGTGGGATATTGATAATGTCCCTACCTGTGGCCAAGACCCATTTGCTTTTAAGGTGGACAACAACAACTCTGAGTAAACAGATTGATTAGAAGATATCTGTAAATTACTTCCTTATAATTCACAAGTGACAAGTGAACACACCCAAGGGATCCAAATCTTCAGAATATATCCGCACAATCCATGTTCTAAGCAGATCATTGTGTACTATGAGTGGATATTTTATTAATTTGCATATAAAAATTGTACATACCGTTAACTTCGCAGGCATAAGGAATAATGTTATTGGTCACTACCTTAGAAAAACATGTAGCAAGTAATGATGCTGGGCCTCTGAAATGAGAAAATCATCACTGCGGCAATAGCTATTGATTAAGTTTGAGAAGTTTATAGTAGACAAAGAGGCAAATTATATTTTGTAGCTTTTATGCTATCTATTATCCTTGCTTGAGGTTCATGGATAAGTGGATTCTGCAAAGCAGTATATTTATAATATTTACATCCTTGAGGGATATACATAGAAAAACTTAGGGTCATGAATGAGTGTTGCCTGCTCTGGCCCAACATGTCAAGTACAAGAGTGGCAAGACCCATCAATTAAACAAAGAATCCATGTCACTGAATTATATAAAGTATTAGAATATACATTCTATCTCACTAAATCTTAAGTTATAAACAAACAGATAAATTAATTTAACTTTAAATAGGTCAGAAGTATTCAGTAAAAGCAATATGTTTATAACAGCTACGTCCTTGAGTGGTCTACATGGGAAAACATGAGGGTCATGAGTTTTTGAAACTCTCTTCTGACAAGACAGTGGAAGCAAAGTTCTTGAATATCTTTAAGGCAGAAATAAATGGATTCAAGTTAAACAAGGTATAAAAGGCAGTCAGAGGTAAATGAGAATGCAGATTTGAGGTTACAATTAGATTAGGTATGATCTTATTGAATGGCAGAGCTGGCTTGAGTTGCTGAATGGTTCACTCAGCTCCTTGTTCATTTTGTTCATATATTTGTAATAGCCCTCTCACCCTCTGTCCTTAATCACATGGTGAACCTTATCTCTAAGTCCCCATGAATATTATAATATGTCACCGTATTGCCCAGGTGCAGGATTGGCATCCAGAAACAGTCGACACCTTTGTTATTTAATCAAGGAGGGAAAATCCCATTCACCTCTTCACCATGGTTGTAACAAGGCTGGAAACATTATATTCAAAGAACTGTCCCATCTATGACAATACTTATCACAATTACTGATGACACAAATATTGGTGGTGTAGTGGACCATGATGAAGTTACATCAGAGTACAATGGGATCTTAATCAGATGGGCCAATGGGCCGAGGCGTGGCAGATGGAATTTAGTTTTGATAAATGTGAAGTGCTGCATTTTGGAAAGGCCAATCAGGGCAGGACTTATGCACTTCATGTTAAAGTCCTGGGGAATGTTGCTAAACAAAGAGACCTTGGAGTGCAGATTCATAGTTCCTTGAAAGTAGAGTCTCAGGTAGACAGGATAGTGAAGATGGCATTTAGTATGCTTTCCCTTACTGGTCAGAGCATTGAGAATAGGAGTTTGGAGGTCATGTTGTGGCTGCACAAGAGATTGGTTAGGCCACTTTTAGAATATTGTGTGCAATTCTGGTCTCCAACTTATAGGAAGGATGTTGTAAAACTTGAAAGGGTTCAGAAAAGATTTACAAGGATATTGCCAGCATCGGAGGCTGAGGGGTGACCTTACAGAGGTGTATAAAATCATGAGAAGTATGGATAGGGTGAACAGTCAAGGTCTTTTTCCTGGGTTGTGGGAGTCTAGAACTAGAGGGCATAGGTTTAGGGTGAGAGGGGAAAGATTTAAAAGGGACCTAAGGGACAACCTTTTCATGCAAAGGGTGATGCGTGTATGGAATGAGCTGCCAGAGGAAGTGGTGTAGGCTGGTACAATTATAATATCTAAAAGGCACCTGGATGGGTACATGAATAGGAAGGGTTTAGCGGGATATGGGCCAAGTGCTGGCAAATGGGACTAGATTAAGTTGAAATATCTGGTTGGCATGGATGAGTTGGACCGAAGGGTTTGTTTCCATTCTGTACATCCCTGTAACTCTATAATTACTCTCAATGAAAAGTGCTAGAGGGCATGAGAGGAGCAACACCAAGCAAATTAAAAGTGAAGATACAACATAGGCCTACTTGCAGCCAAGCAGCATAAGGAGAATCAGTAGACCGAGCTAAGCAATCTCGCAAGCAAAGGACCTGATCAACAGTCTGCAGTTCTGCCATATCCAGTCATGAACGGTGCAAGACAATTAAATAGCTCACTGGAGAACAGGGTCCATAAATATCCTTACTCTTTAATAATGAGAGAGCCCAGCACAACAGTGCAAAAGACAAGGCTGCAGCATTTTTAGTCGAAACGTGTGGTGCTGGAAAAGCACAGCTTTTCTGAGGATTTGTGGGCAGCACGGTGGCACAGTGGTTAGCACTGCTGCCTCACAGCGCCAGAGACCCGGGTTCAATTCCCGCCTCAGGCGACTGACTGTGTGGAGTTTGCACGTTCTCCCCGTGTCTGCGTGGGTTTCCTCCGGGTGCTCCGGTTTCCTCCCACAGATGTGCAGCTCAGGTGAACTGGCCATGCTAAATTGCCCGTAGTGTTAGGTAAGGGGTAAATGTAGGGGTATGGGTGGGTTACGCTTCGGCGGGTCGGTGTGGACTTGTTGGGCCGAAGGGCCTGTTTCCACACTGTAATGTAATCTAAATCAATCAAAGCTGGTCAGGAAGCATCCAAGGAGCAGAAGAGGTCGACATTTCGAACATAAGCTCTTTATTGGGAAGCTTATGCTCAAAACGTCGACTCTCCTGCTCCTCGGATTCTGCCCGACCAGCTGAGTTTTCCAACACCACACTTTTCGACTCGGATCTCCAGCATCTGTGGTCCTCACTTTCTGCAGCATTTGTATTCTTCAATTATAAGTGTCAAGTTGACAATCCTCTTGACGTCTCTTGCATCACGGGTGGCAACATTCTGCTAATTCGATTCACTCTACATGCGATCAAGAAGTGGCTGAAAGCATGGGGATACTGCAAAGGCTATGAACCTTGACAACATTCTACCAGTACTACTGAAGACACAGAATATTGTGTGCAACTAGAATATTGTGTTTTGTAATATATGCCCATCTGGTCCAGATCCCGTTGTAATCTGAGATAATCCTCGGCTATGAACCTTGACAACATTCTACCAGTACTACTGAAGACACAGAATATTGTGTGCAACTAGAATATTGTGTTTTGTAATATATGCAGTTTTGGTCTCCTTTTCTGAGGAAGGATGTTCTTGCTCTCAAGGAAGTGCAGTGAAGTTTTGCCAGGCTGATTCCGGGCATGGTGGGACTAACATTTGAGGAGAGATTGACGAGGTTAGGATTATTTTCACTGGAGTACAGATGAATGAGGGGTGATCTCATAGAGACTTATAAAATTCTAACAGTACTAGATAGGGGCAGGGAGGATGTTCCTGATGATGGGTGTGTCCAGAACCATGAGTCACAGTCTGAGGATTCGGGGTAGACCATTTAGGGCGAAGATGATGAGACATTTCTTCACCCAAAAAGTGGTGGACCTGTGGAATTCATTACCACAGAAAACAGTTGATGCCAAAACATTGATCATATTCCAGAGGAAGCTACATATAGCACTTGGGGCAAATGGGATCAAAGGTTATGAGGAGAAAGCAGAATTAGGCTACTGAGTTGGATAATCAGCCATGATTGAGATGAATTGTGGAGCAGGCATGAAGGACTGAATGGCCTGCTCCTGCTCCTATCTTCTATGTTTCTATGAAAAACCTGTGTTCCAGAACCAGCTGCACCCCTAGCCAGGCTGTTAAGTCATTACAATTTGGCATACACCCCAGCAATGTAGAAAGTGCTCAGGTTTGTCCTGTCTGGACAGAAAGCAGGACAAATTTAAAAGGGCCAATTACTATCCTATCAGTCTACTCTCAATCATCCACAAAGTGCATAAATGTGTCATTGACAGACATATCAAGTGACTGTACTCAACACTAGCCTCCTCACTGACTCTTAGTTTGGGCTCTTAGTTTCAGACAAACTAAGCTTCTAAGTTCATTACAGCCTTGATCAAAACATAGTCAGAAGAGCTGAACTGCAGAGGAGAAGTGCAGGTGACTGTCTATGACATGAGTCATAGAGGTGTACAGCATGGCAACAGACCCTTCAGTCCAACCCGTCCATGCCGACCAGATATCCCAACCCAATCTAGTCCCACCTGCCAGCACCTGACCCATATCCCTCCAAACCCTTCCTATTCATATACCCATCCAAATGCCTCTTAAATGTTGCAATTGTACCAGCCTCCACCACATCTTCTGGCAGCTCATTCCATACATGTACCACCCTCTGCGTGAAAAAGTTGCTCCTTAGGTCTCTTTTATATCTTTCCCCTCTCACCATAAATCTATGCCCTCTAGATCTGGACTCCCCGACCCCAGGGAAAAGACTTTGTCTATTTATCCTATCTATGCCCCTCATAATTTTGTAAACCTCTATCAGATCTCCCCTCAGCCTCCGACGCTTGAGGGAACACAGCCCCAGCCTATTCAGCCTCTCCCTGTAGCTCAGATCCTCCAACCCTGGCAACATCCTTGTAAATCTTTTCT
>NC_057730.1:19410731-19461322 GCF_004010195.1 Chiloscyllium plagiosum
TTTACTGTGGAGAAGGATATGGAAGATATAGACTGTAGGGAAATAGATGGTGACATCTTGCAAAATATCCAGATTACAGTGGAGGAAGTGCTGGATGTCTTGAAACGGTTAAAGGTGGATAATCCCCAGGACCTGATCAGGTGTACCCAAGAACTCTGTGGGAAACTAGAGAAGTGATTGCTGGGCCTCTTGCTGAGATATTTGTATAATTGATAATCACAGGTGAGGTCCCAGAAGACTGGAGGTTGGCAAATGTGGTGCCACTGTTTAAGAAGGGCGGTAAAGACAAGCCAGGGAACTATAGACCAGTGAGTCTGACCTCAGTGGTGGGCAAGTTGTACATATAAGCAGCATTTAGCAGACTCTATTATCTAGTAACTCTCGCAAATCTTGAGTCAATGTGAATCAGGGAGAAAACTCTGTTTGTTGGAGTAATACCCTGCACAAAGGAAAATGATTGTGTTTGATGCAGGTCAATCATCCCAAATACAGGCCATCACTGCAGGGGTTCTTCAAGGTAGTGTCCAAGACTAAGTACCTTCACTGCTTCAATAACGACCTTCCCTCAGAGATGGATATGTTTGCTGATGATTGTGTAATGTTCAGCAATATTCACGATTCCTCAGATATTGAATCAATATTGTGTCCAATTACAGCAAGACCTGGTTAGCATTCTGGCTTGGGTTGACAAGTGGCAAGTAACCTTCATGCCACACAATGCCAGGCCATGGCCAGCTCAAAAAATAGAGAAAGTAAAGATTTCCCATTGACATTCAATAGAATTACCATCATTGGATTTCCCTTTTGCAATATCCTGGAAGTTAACAGTGACCAGAAACTGAACTGAACCAGCCAGTGGACGTCACAATGGTCAGCGCTGTTGCCTCACAGCACCAGGGACCCTGGATTTGATTCCACCTCAGGAGACTGTCTGTGTAGAATTTTCACATTCTCAACATCTCTGCGTGAGTTTCCTCTGGGTGCTCCGGTTTCCTCCCACAATCCAGATGTGCAGGCTAGGTAAATTGGCCATGCTAAATTGTCCATAGCATCCAGGAATGTGCAAGCTAAGAGGATTAGCAGTGTTACGGGGATGCTCTTCAGAGGGTTGGTGTGGACTCGATGGGCCAAATAATCTACTTCCACACTGTAGGGATTCTATGATTTTATTCTATGATTCTAAATAAACACTGGCTAAATTAGCAGGTCACAAACAGAATTCTGCATTAATTAACCCATCTCCTGATTCCTCAAAACTTGCTCACTATCTACCTGGCACAAGTCAGGCAGTGTAATGGAATACTCTCCACTTTGCAGATCCAATAACATTTGACAGGCTCAGCACCACTAAGGACAACATAGCCCATTTGACTGGTCCCATCTTCACCTCCAACATTCACTCCTTTCACCAGTGCAGTGAAAGCAGTGTGTGTCATCTACAGGAAGTAATGCCATAGCTCATCAAGGTTCTTCAGATAGTACATTCTAAACCCCCAAACTCTATCATCTAGAAGGATAGGGCAGCAGATACATGGAAGCACCACCATCACCTACAAGCTCTCCTTCAAGCCACACACCACACTGACTTGGAAATATATCACCATTCCTTCACTATTCTGCAACACCTTTCCTAACTGTTCTATGGGTGTCTCAACATCCCAAGGGCTGCAGTGGTTCAAAAAAAAAACAACTCATTACAATCTTTTCAAGGCTAATTTAGAATGAGCAATAAATGTTGTACTGGCCAGAAATTCCCTCTACTCATGAATGAATTTTAAAAATGCTCAGGCATAATGAAATATTTGCTATTTCAAATTAATGATTTTATGAAAATAGTTAACCTTTGGTGGAAGACCACTTTATATAGCCATTCTCCTGTTCAATTCAAGAGGCTCTTAAACATTTAAAATAAAACGCTTAATTAACCCATCTTGACATCAGTATACTTAAACGTTTGAATTAGAAGGATGCTGGCTGTTTGGAAATGGAGGAATAGTTACGTAGAATTAAACTTCAAAGGCAAATGGTTTTCAATAGCCAATACTGTTACAGCGTTGACATATATGGACAATATATTTATGTTTGTAGCACATCAAGAGATCCTAAAATAGTGTGATTCAAAACCAAAATGTATAATAAGCACTAACTGCCGAATCTTCCAAACACTTCATGGGGATGAAATATGTATTGAGAACTGAGATTGCCAGCAGTGGATTCCCAGTGGAGATTTGGGAGGCACCTTCCACATCTGGATGGCCAGTAGGATCCATCCAGCAGTGAAAGTTCAACA
Source organism: Chiloscyllium plagiosum (assembly GCF_004010195.1). Classification (NCBI taxonomy): domain Eukaryota; kingdom Metazoa; phylum Chordata; class Chondrichthyes; order Orectolobiformes; family Hemiscylliidae; genus Chiloscyllium; species Chiloscyllium plagiosum. Next base: position 19,413,022 of record NC_057730.1, read on the forward strand.
GCCCTACTGTCTGAAACAGGTGCTGTTGAAGTTTATAGGCAGGGCAAAAAGGGGACTCCATTCCTTGTTGTTGGCCACAAATTGAGGAGAAAAGAGGACCAAAAGGGCTAGGGCAACCCTGTGGTTGCAGCTGTTTATTACTATTGAATGGAATATCCAGATCTGAAGGTTACCTGGTGTGCAGCTAGGAAGCCTCCATCCATTCACAGAGAGCCCCCTGGTTTAACAAATACCCTATACACTAGCTGAATGATCCAAACCTAGTCAGAATAGTACCCTTAAGATTGACATTACTTGGTTATTAATGTGCCTGGTCAGGTAATGGAGTCCCATTATCACCCTGGTCCATGCAGAATCCAGTTGGTTTCCCTCCCATTTTTGGACCTGTGCTTCCAGATCCACCTCTACAAACCCCTCAAAGTGTAATTCCAAAATATAGTTAATGCATTAATACCCAACTCAAAAGAGGAGGGAAGAATGTGGCTGGTTACAGCAGCAAAATATAAGTGACTTACTCATGCGTCTTGTGGTAAATATGGTATGCCAGGATAATAATATAGCTCAGGAACTTCTCCAGCAACAATGTATCAAATGGAGAGTGAGTTTCCTCCAGGGTAGTAAATTTTCCTGCAACAATCAAAAAATTAATAGCTTAATTTATACGTTTTTTTGGAGAATGCTTAAAATATTATAATGTTAATATTAATATTAACATCTTCTAATTAATTTGAATTCACAGCACCACAGTTCATGAATTCAGACCTAACGAATATAGAAACCTTGATTCTCAGAAAGTAAAAAAGGTTCCAATGTAGCTTTTGTAAATTTTGTTTAAATTCTAGTCTTGATATTTTACAAATATTGATGGGTATTTGCACTTTAATTGATATCTTAATTTTAGTCTATGCTGTTGGATGATAATGGATGGCAATATGGTGGGCCACTTTTCTCCCTTTCACCTGTGTCATAAATTTAATTCCCATGGGGTTAGAATCTAGGATGAAATTTTATAGGGATCTGAACAAGATTTGCAGCAGATTCAGACGAGATGTCTGGCAAAGGTGGTTGTGACATTATTAGTATCTCAGACCACCTTTTATGCTTTCCACAAATGGTATAGTGAGTTTCTCACTAGGCAGCAATGAAGTATAAGATTAAAGGGATTGCTGTTTGTTAAATGACCTGATAAATATTGCTATATTAATATTCAACTATCTTAGCAAACTTGCCAAATGAAAATTAGATGAAAATATAGAAGGCATGGTTATTGGCTTGTGGATGACACCAACATTGGTGGTATAATGGACAGTGAAGAAGGTTATCTAAGGTCACAATTGGGTCAAAGGTTGGGAGTGGTAGGTGAACTTGATTTGGATAAATGTGCAATATTGCACTTGAGTAAAACAAACAACGGCAGAACTTATACAATTAAAAGTAGGGCTGTGAGCAGTGCTACGGAAGAGAGACCTAGGGTTTCAGATACATAATTCTTTGAAGTTTGCATCACGTGTAACAGGGTGTTTCGGAAAGCGTTTAGCACGCTTGCCTTTATTGCTCAAACCTTTCAGAATAGGAGTTCGGACGACATGTTGAGGTTGTACAGGATGATGGTGAGGCAACTCTTCTTGAATACTATGTCCAGCTCTAGTTACCCTGTTGTATATTATTAAGCTGTAGAGTCCAGAAAAAATTACCAGGATGTTGCTGCGAATGGAGGGTTTGAGTTATAAGGAGAGGATCGATAACTTGGATTGAGGTGGAGAAAGTTAAAAATCACACAACACCAGGTGATACTCCAACAGGTTGGTGAAGGAGTAGCGGTCCAAAAGCTAGTGCTTCTGAATAAACCTGTTGGAATATCACCTGGTGTGGTGTGATTTTTAACTTTGGATAGCCAGGGATTTTCTTCACTGAAGCATACGAGATTGAGGGGTGACTTTATAGAGGTTTATAAAATCATGAGGAATATAGAGAAGGTGAATGGCAGGTGTCTTTTTCCTGGACTGGGGTATTTCAAACTTGCAGACATATTTTTAAGGTGAGAGGAGAAAGATTTCAAAAAAGACATAAGGGGCTACCTTTTTATATAGGCAGTGGTTCGTGTGTGGAATGAACTTTCAGACGAATTGGTGGATCTGGGTACAGGTACAACATTTAAAAGACAGTTGGTTAAGTTCATGAATAAGAAGTGTTTGGAGGGGATATGGGACAAATGTAGGCAGGTGAGGCTAGTTTGGTTTATTGTTGGCATGACGTTGTTGGACTGAAGGGTCTATTTCCATGCTGAATGTCTCTGTGAGTCTATAGCAATTGTGATTTTCTAAAACTTGAATAGTTATCAAATGCTTTCATTACAACACCATATGTAGCTGCTTCCTCATCAATCCCTTGCCAGATGAGGACATCATGTGAAAAATCTTCCATTGCGTATAAGAGTACTGACTTGTTTCTTACCAGGCTTTGTAGCTAGTCCCCATGTGATATGATACCAAATATTACCTTTCATTTCAATATGATAAATATTAGGTATACAGGTTAGAACTTCACTTCTACAATAATCTGCTAGCGAAAGCCCATGGTGTATTCTCCATGGCAATGCCTCTGCCAATCAGAGTTCAGTTAGTTACCAAATTCTCCTTTCATGCAGTACAAATGTTGATTTTCCCTTTTAATTTGTGTTCTCGTGAAATGTCCTGATGAGCATTAGATGAAAATCTTCAACAAATGTGTCATTTTTCAGCAATACTCAAATTCAATATTTCTAAATGACTATTTCTATCTGGTTACCTTGACTGTCCATTACTCTAAATTTAGGTAACAGTCATTGATTACAACACAATGGGAAGCCATTCAGCATTTTCAAAGAGCTATGCAATTAGAGCTTCTCCCCACACTCTCACCTCAAGCCTCATACAAAGCCTTTACTGGGAAGTATTCAATTTCCTTCTGAATATTACTAATTTGGTCCCATTATCTTTCTGGATAGATGTGTTCCAAATCATACAAACTTTCCATATAAAAATGATTCCATTCATCCTCCCTTGCCTCTTTCGGCAATTAATTTAAATTTGTGTCCTTTTGTTATCTACCCTCTTATCAACCAAAACATTTTCTCCGTATGTACTCTATCAACACTCCCTCGTAAATTTTGAACATGAGTTTTCATGGAAGTCCAACGAGCAATGCCATCTTTCTTAAAGAGTAATTGATTTGCTGAAGATGCTATTTTCTTACTACATCACATTAGTATCAACATGCAGAACAACTGAGTGAAAGGATATGGATTTGTATTCCAAAGAAGATTTAATTACCATTAAGGATCCTATCCATGTCAGCCAGACTCAGGGCATAATGATGAAGTTTGCAATCTTTCAGAAAGCGCCAGAACTGGAGTTTGCTCATTAAGAAAGTATTATCTAGTGTTTGCTGATGTCCCAGGCTACTGTAGAAAATGTATATTTTCCTCAGTTCTGATAAATATCGAAGAGTAGCGTACTCTAGCTGCACAAATAAAATCAAAATTTAAAGTCATATTATTTCATTCTAATAAGTAACTTTATTAAATGTATTTGATTAGAGATCCTTGAAAGATGGTGGGATAGAATTGGACTAGGAATGAGTGCAGGGCTAATGCATGGAATGAGAAGGCCCAAGGAATACATGGCTGCATAGTGGGAACTCGGCTAGAAACACAGGAATTGTTGCTTAGCAACTGATGGAGTGAAGAACTGTCACAAGGTTAAGATCAATCGAGTGTGTAGGAGTACGATGGAAAATATCTGCTAACTTACATTAATATCAAACAGATAAATAATTCTAATACTGTGACTGATTACGCAGCATCCAAATTAATAATTTATAGAGCTATCTGCATTATGTGAATAATCCCAATAAATTCTGTATATAAACACTCAATATATAGATTATTCTTAATTAACAAATGGGTTGCTATGATCCCAATATGATACACAGTTACATCATTACCCAATGGTAAATAAAAATTAAATATTGTATATGCAAATTGACAGGAGAGAATGTGGAGATAACAGAGCAGAATTATCCTAAGGCTGGAGTGAGAAACAATGTGCAGTGCCTGAGTAGAAGTGGTCAGGATCAGAAACAGCAAATGAGAGGTTTTGAATCTAAAAGAGTAGAAAAGGTTGTTGACGCTACATAAGAAGAGAAAAGCAGAGCCAACAGGCTGCAGGCATTTGGGATTTGGCATAAAACAAGAAAATGGCATTAGAACCAGTGTCCCAAGACTACATCGTAGGAGATTGGTGACCTGAGACCTGGTAGTGCAACAAATCACTGGTTTAAGGGTTACTTGACATCCTTAATGGTACTGAAACAATGGCACTACCTTTCAAAATCTGCTTTAATTAATTTTACCTGCATTCGCTCATTTTGTACATCTTCGTTTGGAATCATCTCCAAAAGTGAAGCAATATCAAGTTCCACGTTGCGTTCCAGAACTGATTTAATGACACCCTTTGAAATACCTCCCTTGATATTATCTATCGTAGAAAATAATATTGAACTTTTATTCCTTTTTACTGATGTTGAAATAATTTATTAACTCTAGTTATAGATGTGCAAATGTTAAGAACTTTTAAATATTGCAGTAGCTTCCAATGTTTACAGCACTGTTATAATGCATTACTTCCATTAATTCCAAGGGCTAAACCTGGTGGTATAGGTACCTTCCACTATGTTTTAGCCCTCTTGAAGCTAGTTGGGGATATACCACAATCCACATATTGAGTCCAATTTCTGTGCGAGAGGAGTGGCTTTGAATAGGTAAAAATTAAGCTCATTATATTAAACTGTTAAAGAATCCTAGAGATGTACAGCGTGGAAACAGGTCCTTCGGTCCAACTCGTCCATGCCGACCAGATATCCTAACCTAATCTAGTCCCATTTGCCAGCACCCGGTCCATATTCCTCAAACCCCTTCCTTTTCAAATACCCATCCAGATGCCTTTCAAATGTTGTAGTTGTACCAGCCTCCACCACTTCATCTGGCAGCTCATTCCATACACGCACCACCCTCTGCGTGAAAAAATTGTCCCTTAGGTTCTTTTTAAATTTTTCCCCTCTCAACCTAAACCTATGTCCTCTACTCCAGGGAATTCCCCCACTCCAGAGAAAAGACCTTGTCTATTTACCCTATCCACACTCTTCATGATTTTAGAAACCTCTATAATGTCATCCCTCAGCTTCCGACGCTCCAGACAAAACAGCCAAAACCTATTCGGCCTCTCCCAATAGCTGAAATCTCCAAGATTTTTCCTTAATGACAGATTCACAAACATTTTTCAACCTGCAAATAAATTTTCTGTTTATTTTTGTTATGGTGTTTTTTTCCATTAAGTGTTACAATTTTCCTGCTGTTACCGGCCCAAGCCACTTGGCTTCCTGACAATAGCCCTCCCCACCTCATCACCTCGCAGCTTCCTAGCTGTGCAGGATTGGGGAGGGTTTACACCACTCTAGTGCTGTAAACCCACCCCAACTTCCAGAACATGCATTTCCAAGCTTGCAACGTGCTCCACTCTCAGCACAAAACAAGTAAACTGGTAGACATGGCATTTATTATGGCATAAGTCATTTGTGTTATTTAAGTATTGCAGTAATTGTGCTATCATTGTTATGGGGCAAGTTTAGAACAAAATGTAATTTCTTTTCAAAATGCTCACCAACAGTATGTTGGGGGGGGTGGGGGCGAGAAGAAGGTACAGATTGTGCCTATATTATGCTTTGGAAACTGAGCACTTACACAAGTGGCAGATTGATATCTCTGCAAAGCTTCTTACCAGTTTCAAGCAACAATTTGGTTTGCATTGTACCAAGGTCCGGTGTCTTCATTCCAGTTATTGAAAGTTCAGGAAACTCTACCATATGATCTTCCAAAAACTTTCCTTCAAAAGTACGACCATTCTTCAACATGAATGTTCCCTAATAGTACAAAAGGTAGAAAACCTGATTTAAAATTGTGAAATTAGTTTGAAAATACCTTCTGCTAAACTGAATATCAATTATCTAGCACACCACATCAATCTGGAGAAAATAATGGTGCATTTTTCCAGACTTACTGTCATATTTTAAACTTTCAGCAAATGCAAGAAAGACACCAATTTATGTTTAAATTTTATATTAGATGATCAGTATCATTTTCAAGACAGCAGAACTGTTATCTAGATACAGAATATATTATTTAGATAGAGTTTTATTTTTTTCTTTCACCAAATGGCTAAGCCATCATTTGGCTGGATAGATACTATTCTCTACAGCTGAGAGCACGAGTCCAAAGGCCGTGTTGCCAAGGTTAAGGACATCTCCTCAAGGCTGGAGAGGGACTTTGAAAAGGATCCAGCTGTCTTCATCAATGTTTGTATTAGCAACATTGATAGGACTAGAAAGGAGGTTCTGTTGAAATATTTTGGACATTTGGGAGCTAAGGTGAAAAGCAGAACCTCCGAGATAATAATCACAGTATTACCACAGGCAAACTGGCATAGGGTAAATAAAATCAAGGAATTAAAATGCGCAGCTTAAAAACTTAATAAGTTTCAGTTCATGACGCAGTGGCACCAGTATTTGGATTGAAGGGAGTGTTGGTTGATCAGCTTCACTTGAACCGTGCTCAGATCAGTGCCCTGGTGAGTTGACTAACTATGACTATATCGAGGATTTTAAACTAATTAGCATTTGGAAGGGTTTGGGAGAGGGATATGTAGGTTTACGAAGCAAAAGAATATGACTTTGGCATTGACTTTGATAATGATATCCAGAATGGAACAGAAAGCAACAGACAGTACAAATATGAAAAAGCTACAATAGTAGAAGGTTAAGGGGGAATGGTAATTTGGCAAAACTTTAGTAATTATGGAAATACAGTTGCAAGGAGATCAAAGCTATGAAGTAAATATTCAGGGTTCTGTGCCATTTCAAAAGGACCAGAAGGAAGGGAAGAATGTTCAGATTTGTTCATTTGAGATGGATTAAGTTTGATAGTAAAAAATGGTCAGGATTGGATGACGTGGAATCTGTATGAGCAAAGTAGGATAAAACAAAGTCAGAAGTCACACAACACCAGATTATAGTCCAACAGGTTTATTTGAAATCACAAACTTTCGGAGCACTGCTTCTTCGTCAGATGAAGTCCACTTCACTATAATCTGGTGTAGTGTGACTTCTGACTTTGTCTACCCCAGTCCAACACCGGCACCTCCACATCTATCACATAACAAGGGAAGAAGATAGTAATAGTCTTTAGATCCTTTAAGGGTAGCTGTTCTGTAAGAAAGAAAACAAATCAAGAGATAATTAGGGTATATAAACAAGGCAGTATATTAATCATGGGTGACTTTAATAATCATGTTGATTAGGAAAATCAAATCAGTAAATGCAACTAAGAGAAAAAATTCATACAGTATACTTAGAACTGAGAATAGTTTCCGAGAATAGTATGTTGCAGATCCAATCAGAAATCAGGCTATTTTGGATCTGGTAATGTATGTAATGAGGTTGGTTTTTATAAGTGATCTCAGAATAAAAGATCCCCTAGGCAACAGTGACCATAACATGGTAGAATTTAGTATTCAGTTTGAAAATGAGAAACTTGGTTTGTGAGCAGCTAATTACATTGGGATGAGGGCAGAGCAGGCTGGAATGGACTGGAAAAGGAGTTTAGCAGCAAAGATGGTTGAGGAACAAAGATTATGATTCATAGCAAAGAATGTCTAAGTTAAGAAAAAGAAGCCTGACAAATTTAGTAGTAATAGTAGTAGTAGCAGCTTTTTATTTGTCATTTCTACATATACAACTGATACAGTAAAAAAACAAGACAGCATTCCTCCAGGACTGAGGGTGCTACATGAACAGCACAAACTACACAGTTGGAATATAGTTCTTTGAGGAGTTAATAAGCAAAGGAAACCAGTAGATGAAATATATTTGGATTTTGATAAGGTGTTTGATAAGGTACCCACATGAGACTCCTTAAAGAGAGCCGATTGGTAGTATGTAGGTACGAATAGAGAATTGTCTAACTAACAGGCAGAGAGTTGGGATGAAGAGGGCATCTTTTATGATTCCATTAGTGGACTGCCACAGGAACCAGTGCTGGGACCACAATTATGTACGCTATATGTTAATGCTGTAGCTAACAGAAATGAATATACCATAGCCAAGTTTGCAGATCACACAAAAATAGGTGGGAAGGCAAGTTGTGAGGATGACACAGACCACAAAAGGATAAAAAACAGGTTAGGTGAGTGGGCAATAAACTTGGCAGATGAAATCTAATTTGTCAAAAAGTGATGTTATCCACTTTATCAAGAAGAACTGAAGAACTATTTAAATAATGAAAACTGGGCTCTGAAAAGGCTGCAGAAAGCTGCAGCACAGAAGAATTTGGAAGTGCTAATGCATGAGCTGCAAAACCTAGCATACAAGTTTAGCAGGTAATAGGGAAAGCAAGTACTCTGTTGGCCTTTATTTGAAAGGGAAGGTAATATAAAAACAGGGAGGCTATGCTACAACTAAACAAGACACAGTCAGACTACATCTGGAATACTCTGAACAGTTGTGGTCCCTTTATCTAAGGAAAAATATACTGGAATTGGACGTAGGCCAGAGAAGATTCATTAGGTTCTTTTTGTGTATGGAGGGATTTCTTATGAGGAGAGGTTGAGTACGTTGGTTAAACACATTGGAGTTTAGAAGAATGAGAAGTGACATTATTGAAACCCGTAAGATTCTTAGGGGGATTGAAAAGATAGAAGCGGAGAGGTTGTTTACCTTTGCGGTAGGACATAATCTCAGAATAACGATTGCCTTTTTAATTTATAGATAAGGAATAATTTTTTGTGAGCCAATAAAGCATTTCATTAATTTAGCCCTGAAGTGAATCTGCAGAATTATATTCTGCCCAGGGCTATTGAGACTGAGTTGTTAAGTATATTAAAACCGTGGATGGACAGATATTTAATCAGTTAGGGATTCAAGGGTTATAGGTATAATGTAGGAAACTAGAATTGAAGAATATCAGATCAATCATGATCCTATTGATTAGCAGAGCTAATGGCCCAAATGAACTACTTCTGGATGTTGCCTGATATGGAAATTTTAGGTATGAACAGTGGCTGAAAAAGCTCTGGTTATCTGGTTCTGCATAATGAGACAAGAATAGTTAATGACCTCATAGTTAACAATCCTCTTGGAAGGAGCAATCACAGTATGGTTGAATTTAGAATACAAATAGAGAGTGCGAAGATAAAATCCAATACCTTCCTTAAACAAGGAAGATTACAACAGGATGAGGGATGACTTGGCAAAAGTAGACTGGAAACAAAGACTTTATGTTGGGGCAGTTGACGAGCAATGGAGGACTTTCAAAGTAATTTTTCAAAGTACTCAGCAAAAGTATATTCCAGTGAAAAGGAAGGACTGTAAGAATGCCATTGGTGTCTAAGGAAATAAGGGAGGCTTTCAAATTGAAAGAGAAGGCATACAAAGTGGCCAAGATCAGCAGGAAACTAGAAGATTGGGAAAGCTTTAAAGCTCAACAGAAAGCCACAAAAAGAGCTATAAAGAAAAGTAAGATAGAACATGAGAATAAACTCACACCAGAATACAAAGACAGACAGCAAAGCTTTCTATAAATATATAAAATGTGGCTGAAGTAAATGTTGATCCTTTAGAGGACGTGAAGGGACATTTAGACTTGGGATATGATGAAATAACCGAGGCATTGAATAGGTATCTTGTGTCGGTGTTCACAGTGGAGGACACGAATAACATGCCAGTAATTGACAAAGAGGTGAAGGTAGTTGAGGACCTGGGAACAATCATTATTACGGAAGAGGTAGTGTTGAGCAAACAAATGGAGCTAAGGATAGACACGTCTCCCGGCCCTGATGGGTACCAAAAGAGATGACAGGAGAAATAGCAAGTACACTTCTGGTAATTTTCCAAAGTTCGCTGGACTCTGGAGCAGTTCCAGCAGATTGGAAAAGAGCAAATGTGATGTTTGAAAAAGGGTGGTAGACAAACGATGGGGAATTATAGACCAGTTGGCTTAACTTCTGTAGTGAAGAAGTTATTTGAGTCTATTATCAAGAAAGAAATAGCAAAGCATCTAGATAGAAATTGTACCATTGGGCAAATGCAGCGTGGGTTCATGAATAGCAGGTCATGCTTAACTAACATTTTGGAATTCTATAAAGACATTACAAGAAAGTGGACAATGGGGACCCAATAGATGTAGTGTAACTAGATTTCCAAAAGGCCTTCAACAAGGTGCCACAGAAGAGGCTGCTGCATAAGATAAATTTGCATGATGTTACAGGTAAAGTATTAACATGAATAGAGGATTAGTTGACTAATAGGAAGCAGAGTGAGAATAAATGAGTGCTATTCTAGTTGGCAATTACTAACTAGTGGTGTGCCTCAGGGATCTGTGTAGGGACCGCAATTATTCACAATTCATACAGACGATTTGGAGTTGAGGACCACGTTTAGTGTGTCAAAGTTTGCAGATGACAGTAAGATGAGTGGCAAGTATGCAGAGGACTGTAAAACCTTGCAGAGGAACATAGATACTTTGAGTGAGTGGGCAAAAGTGATGGCTGATGGAATATAATGTTAATAAATGTGAAGTCATCCAATTTGGTAGGAGTAACAGTAAAAAGAACTATTACCTGAATGGTAAAAAGTTGCAGCATGCTGCTGTGCAGAGGGACTTGGGTGTCCTTGAGCATGAATCACAGAAAGTTGGTCTGCAGGTACAACAGGTTGATAGGAAGGCAAATGGAATTTTGTCCTTCATTGCTAAAGGGATCGAGTATAAAAGCAGGGAGTTTGTGTTGCAGCTGTATGGGGTGCTAGTGAGGCCATACCTGGAGTACTGCATGCAGTTTTGGTCTCCTTACTTGAGAAAGGATGTACCTGTACTGGCACTGGAGGAGGTGCAGAGGAGGTCCAGTAGGTTGATTCCGGAATTGAGGAGGTCAGTTTATGAGGAGAGACTGAGTAGACTGGGATTATATTTATTGGAATTTAGAAGAATTCCCTTCTTATGAAGGGAATGGATAAGATAGATATAAGAGAGGATGTTTCCACTGGCAGTTGAAACTAGGACAAAAGGGCAGAGCCTCAAAATTAGGGGGAACAGATTTAGGACTGAATTGAAAAGGAACTTCTTCACCCAGAGGGTTGTGAATCTATGGTATTCCCTGCCCACTGAAGTAGTTGATGAATGTTTTAAAGCTAACATAAGTATTTGTTTGCACAATGAAGGAATTAAGGGTTACGGTGAGAGGGCAGGTAAGTGGAGCTGAGATCTTGAAAAAATCAGTCACGATCTTACTGAATGGCAGAGAAGGCTCGAAGGGCCAGATGGTCAATACCTGCTGCTAGTTCTTATGTTCTTTATGTTAAGGGACATTGTGATTGAGGTGGATAGAAAGCAACTGTTCCCATTAGTTGAAGGTTCAAGAACAAGGAGCACACTTTGAAAGTTTAGAGGGAGGTTAAGGGACATTTTTTCACTCAGAGGGTGGTGAGTGTCTGGAATGCATTGCCTGTGAGGATAGCTGAGGTGGGTAACTTCATAACCTTTAAAAAGTACTTAGATGAGCACTTGTTCAAGGCAATGGACCTAATATGGGAAAGTGGGGCTACTGTAGGTAAAAGTATAATTTTTGGGAGTACAGACCTAATTGACTAAAGTGGAGAAAGTGAGGGCTGCAGATGCTGGAGATCAGAGCTGAAAATGTGTTGCTGGAAAAGTGCAGCAGGTCAGGTAGCATCCAAGGAACAGGAGAATCGACATTTTGGGCCCCATTGTCCACTGTTCTTGTAATGTCTTTATAGAATTCCAAAATGTTAGTTAAGCATGACCTGCTATTCATGAACCCACGCTGCATCTGCCCAATGGTACAATTTCTATCTAGATGCCTTGCTATTTCTTTCTTGATAATAGACTCAAATAACTTCTTCACTACAGAAGTTAAGCCAACTGGTCTATAATTCCCCATCGTTTGTCTACCACCCTTTTTCAAACATCACATTTGCTCTTTTCCAATCTGCTGGAACTGCTCCAGAGTCCAGCGAACTTTGGAAAATTACCAGAAGTGTACTTGCTATTTCTCCTGTCATCTCTTTTGGTACCCATCAGGGCCGGGAGATGTGTCTATCCTTAGCTCCATTTGTTTGCTCAACACTACCTCTTCCGTACCACTACCTGTTTCCTGAAGAAGGGCTTATGCCCGAAACGTCGATTCTCCTGTTCCTTGGATGCTGCCTGACCTGCTGCGCTTTTCCAGCAACACATTTTCAGTAATTGACTAAAGTGCCTCATTTCTGTTCTGCATGTTTCTGTGATTCTGCTCCTATGTTGTAGGTCATATACAATTTTCCACATTGTCAGGTAAATGTTGTAACTGTACCTGACCTGCTGGGTTATGGGCATAGCTAGTTCTGGAGCACTTCAGAACTATTATCAGGATGTCAGGGCTCATATTTTTGCAATATCCAGTCACTGCTTGGCTGAAGATTGGCATCTTTACTTTTGAACACCTCAGGAAAAGACTGAGATGGATCATCCATCTGGCATTTCGGCTGAAGATGATAACATATGCTTCAGCCTTGATTTTGCACTGATGATCTGAGCTTCCCTAACATTGAGGATGGACATATTCATGGAGCCTTTTCCTCCCATTAGAGTTTAATTGTTCATGGCTAGATGGGGTAGGACTGCACAACTTTAATGTGTTAGTTCTGGGATTGCTCTATCTATCATATGCTTGTCTGTTGTTTGGCAAGTAAATGATTCTATCATGTAGTTACATCAGACTGACATTTTTAGGTATGCTTGCTGCTACTCCTGGCATGCTCTCCTGCACTTTTCTTTGAAACAGGGCAAAATTAATTAAGTGCTTCCTTAAGTCAAGAGGTAACATATTTCCCTGCAAGACAGAAAATCTGAATTTATACCCTATTTTCAGGGATTTGAGGACTTGAACACTGCTGTTATTTCAAGGAATTTGGGGTGAGATTTGTCTTTGAATGAAGAACTGAGAAAGTTTGCTTTTGCCCATAATTATCAACCAATAACGAAATTCCATTTTGAGCAACCAAGTGTTTCACACTTTCTCTCAATTTTGATCCCTGGTCTCTAACTGCAGAACAAAATAGTGTGATGGTACTGTGCCTTTAATAGAAATGTGTTCTGTGCTGTTTCTCTTGCAGAGGGATGTTGTCACAGTGATGCTAAAGTGTCTCCTTCAGACAGGCAATTGGTAAAGAGCTTTCAAGTTCTCCCTAGGTAATTTTTTTCAAAGGAGACGAAAGAATCATGATGGGTGCTATCAGGGCTCACGCTGGTGCAGGAAGGCTTTTAGTTTTGCTTTTACTTAGTTGAGAACATTTACACTGACTGCTGAGCTAAAAGTGAAGTCTTAGACAATAAGGTTTCCTCTTAAAAATCAAAAGGGGCAGATCGTTTCTTTCTTCCAGACTGGGGAGAGACAGCACATGAGAATCAAACTGCTTTCCTGAATTGCATTTTTGCCAAAAAGTATGTTTGTGGCATGCTCCCCGTATTGGAAAAATGATGATTCATGGTTAAATTATATATTATCTTGTTTAGTATTTCAACAGAGTTAAAGTTATGCCAATTCTTATTTTGTGTTATAACTGTGTTATAAGAATACAGTGTGTTTTGATTATAGCCTAGTGATGGACTAGTTGAATCACAACTGGAACACAGCACCTTACACTTGCCTTTAAATAAATGTAAATGTTAGGCTCTAGGCTATCTCCTTACAATACTGGGGAGAGCATCTGGTCTGGTCTGGTCCATACCAACAGACATTATGCTATCTTTCAGAAAAAGACGTATTTCTGCCTTATCATTCTTACAAGGGCCAACCAAAGTGTTTTCTTTAATAAGCAAATTTTTTAATCAAAATGGAGTCAGAATTTTTAGTTACTAATTTAAGAAGATAAGTTAAAAAGACTAAATAATTTTCAAGATGATGTATGAAGTTTGCTACAAAATCTGAAGTAAAACTAGAAAATGCTAGATATACTATGCGGGACAAGCAGTATCTATGGTGAGAGAGAAAAACAAAGTTAATGTATCATGATCTTTTATTACTAAATTTTGCTGCTGCCTTTCCATGGTTAATGATTGCAAAGGAAAGGGTAAATTAAAAACAAAAGTGTCAGTAATTGTCAGAATCAACTTACCAAACCATGCTTCTTATTTGCCACCCATTCTCCAGAGTACACTGCTCCATTAGCATAGAAGAACTTGCCCTGCCCTTGCCGGGCTCCCATTACAAACTCCCCTACATATTGGTTCCTCTGGGGATATTGACTACCTGGAACCCGTTTCAGAAACCAGGTGTGAGTACCAAATCCATGCTGAAACAAAAAAAGAGTCAACCATAAAAGCTCCAAATTAACACATTTAAGAGAATGTAAAATGCATTATAGTTAGTTATTGATGATGCATACCTGATAATTATTGAAAACATCATAAATTTTAGTTACTGGATATCTATTACTGATATCTATTCCGCACATTATCATACTGATAAAAACAGAGGTACAGACACTTGTACAAAGTTAGTTTGCTCCGAGATAGTTGGTGGACAGAATTTGGTTTCTCTTGAATAATATATGCCACATGGATCTTCTATCTGTACAGTCTCTACAATTTTACTAGGAGAAATATAAATCAATGACTAGCAATGTCTCTATATATAATGTAATAGAATAAACTGAGAATCAACATATATGTAAAAACTCATGTCTCTTTCATGCTGTACTGCTGTACTGTAAACTTAGTATTCTATTTATAAATAATCATATAACTTCTATATTATATGCCCTACTATTCTACTATGTAGAATGTACCTAAACAGTTACTTAATATAGTGCTGCAAGTTTGCACCTTTGGATATAATTGCATAATTCCTATTTGACTTTTGCAGTACTTGTGCTGGAAATATTGAGTGGGACAATAAAGAAGGAGATTTAATCTTTAACTAATATGTGCTGTAACTAAACTCCTGAGTATTTGACAGGATAGTGTAGAGAGAGTTTTATTACATATTTTATCTGCAACTGCACTAACTGTTTGTAACGGAATCCTTGTACAGGGAGATTTACTCTATACCTCCCCATGCAGTATCTGGCCTGGAAGTAAACTTATATTGTGCGCTTTCTCCGGGTCTTATCAGTGTTCTTCAATAATATAACTGCAGTAACACAGCAGATACAGTATTTCTTAATGAGATACAGAGTGAATCTAGACTAACCACTAGATTAGACAGTCCTGCAGCTCCAAATTGTTATGTCTTCCCCTACCATACAAGAGTCACAAAAGTTCCATTAAAGTTTGTTCCCTCAGGACCCTAATAGCATCCAATTGTTGGTACAATTACAGATCCTACTTAGTGGTTTTGCCCCTGTAGAGTAAGCAATAGCCTAGTAGTATTATTGCTAGACCATTAATCCAGGTAAATTTCTAGAGTCCAAAACTTGCCATGGCAGATAGTGGAATTTGAATTCAACAATAATCTGGAAACAAGAGTTTGATGACAACCATAAAACCATTGCTGATTGTCAGGGATGACTTTTAAGTTCACTATGCCCTTTAGGAAAGGAAATTTGCTTTCATCACCTGGTCTGGCCTATATGTGACTCCAGACCCACAGTGATGTGGTTTACTCTTAACTACCCTCTGGACAGTTAGGGATGGGAAATAAATGCTAGTCGATCCAGTAATGCTGCCATCTCAACTGGTTTGGTTCACGGTCGCTGCTGAATCAGATAGGGCTGCAATGAGAACTCTGCAGTGTGTTCCCTTGCCATGTACTAAGAGGGGTGAGAAAGCACGAGTTACGGAAATCAGCAGTTCTAATTCCCATTTTAATGAATTAAAGAAAATGGGAAGAGCAAATTTAAATTAAGGCCTGGGATATACATTATGGACCAAAGTCACACAGATGCACTCCACCAATCCCAACCTCAGACTACACACACCCAACCCATTTGGGTTACAATCTGAACTAAATGTGGTGAAAGTAGTTGCTCAACCCTTCCCGAACATACTGCAATTCTAGAAGTTCATTCTATTTTTGTACACAACTTGGAATTTGAGATATGCAAGTGAATTTTCAGGGAATTAAAATCTTGAAACTGTAGAATAATTTGTTCTGTTGGCAACATCATACACCTTCAACCAAAAGAAAGTTTAACAGGTTTGAAATCCTACCTGTAAACCATTTTGCCACTGCCCTGTGTATTCTTCATTGGTAGAAATCCAACTCATGGTGCCTTCCCCATGGCGTTGAAAGCCTTTCCATTCCCCTTCATAAACATTCCCACTCTTATACCTACAGAGAGATTTTCATATTACAAAGCACATTGCAATACAGAATATTTAGATGCTGCCCTTAATTAAATACTCACTTACATCCCTGACAAACAGGGAGTAAGTTTTCTTCCCCATCTCATCTGAATAAAAGACCCTATGCACTATCCCAACTGGTTTGGTTCCTGGTCAGTGCTGAGTCAAATGGGGCTATAATGAGAATGCTGCAGTGTGTTCCCTGGCCATGTACTAAGAGGAGAGAGAGAGCAAGAGTTGTGGAAATCAATAGTTCTAATTACCAGTGAATTGTTGAAACCTGCACATATTGATGTGAAATAGAATAGCATTTGAAATAGACTTCCCTGAGTGAAATAGCCTCTACTCCATGTTTACATACCAATAATGGGTATTTGGATCAAATATCAATGTCTGTACGTATGAGATAAAGTAGGAAACTTGGGCTTTGCAGTTTGCAGGGATGGGGGGAGTTATAGAGCCAAACAGCATGGAAAAAGACCCTTGATCCAACCAGTCCATGCAAATCATGATCCCATACTAAACTAGTCCAAACTGCCTACCTATGCTAGGCACATATCCTTCCAAACCTTTCCTATTAGTGAACTTTTCCAAGTATCTTTTAAACATTGTAACTGTACCTGCATCCACCACTTTCTCTGGCAGTTCATTCCACACATGAATCACTCCCTGTGTAAAAATGTTGCCCCTCATATCCTTTTGAAATCTTTCTCCTCTCATCTTAAAAATATGCCCCCTCATTTTGAATTCCCTCATCCTCGGGAAAAGACCCTTGTCAGTCACCTTATCTATGCTCCTCATAATTTTATAAACCTAAATAAGGTCACCCCTCAATCTCCTATGCTCCAGTGAAAAAAAGTCCCAGCCAATCCAGTCTACTTTTATATCTCAAACCCTCTTCTGCCGGGAACATCCTGGAAAATCTTTTCTAAAGCCTCTTCTGTTTAATAATATCATTCTTATAACAGGGCGACCAGTACTGCATTCAGTACTCCAGAACAGGCTTCAGCAACATCCTGTACAACCCCAACATGACATCCCATCTCCTGTAGGCAAAGGTCTGAGCAATGAAGTCAAGCATGCTAAACACCTTCTTAACCACCCTGTATACCTGTGATACAAATTTCAAAGAATTATGTACCTAAACCCCTAGGTCTACAACACTACCCAGGACCCTATCATTAATTAAATAAGTCCTGTACTTGTTTGTATTACCAAAATGTAATACCTCATCTTTATCCAAATTCGATCAAGATCCCTTTGTAATCTTAGATAACCTTCTTCACTGTCCACTAAATCACCAACTTTCGTGTCATTCTCAAACCTACTAATCATACCTCCTATATTCTCATCCAAATCATTTATATAAATGACAAACAAAAGTGGACCTCGTACTGATCCCTGTGGAACACCACTGCTCAAGGCCTCCAATTCAAAAGATAATCCTCCACTATCACCCTGTCTCTCACCGTAAAGCCAATTTTGTATCCAATTGGCAAGCTCACCCTGAATTTCATGATCTAACCTTACTAATTATTCTACCATGCAGAATCTTGTCAAAGGCTTTACTAAAGTCCAAGTAAACAAAGTCTACTGTTTTGCTCTCATCAATGTTTTTGGTTACTTAATTAAAAGACTCAAGTTTGAGAGACATGATTTTCCTCACACAAAACCATGCTGTCTATCCTTAATCAATTCTTGCCTCTCACTTCATATAAATTCTATCTTTCAGAATCATCTCCAACAACTTACACACCATCGATGTCAGACTCACAGATCTATAGCTTCTAGGCTTCTCCTTACAACCTTTCTTCAATAATGGCACAACATTAGCCACACTCCAGTCCTCTAGTACCTCTCCTGTGGTTACAGATGATACAAATATTTCTGCCAGTGGTCCCACAAGTTCCTCCTTAACTTCCTTGATCAGGTCCTGGAGATTTATCTATCCTTATGTTTTCTAAGATCTCCAGCACTTCCTCTTCTGTAATGTAAACTGTTTCCAAAACATCAATATTTATTTCCTTGAGCTTTCTTGCATCCATTTCTTTCTCAACAGCAAAAGCTGATGTGAAATATTCATTTACCATCTCTCCCATCTCCTGAGGTTCGATGACCTCATTGATCTTGAAGGGGTCCTACTCTCTCTCTCTAGTTGCTCTCATACTCTTAATATATTTGTAGAATCTTGTTGGATTATCTTTGACCTTTATCTGCCAAGGCTATCTCATATCCCCTCTTTGCCTTTCTGATTTCCTTCTTAAGAATACCCCTACATGCCTTATACCCTTCAAGAGATTCTGTTGTCTCAGTTGTCTATATCGATGATTCTTTCATATTCTTGATTAGAACCTCAATATCTTTATTCATCTAATGTCCCCTAATCTTATCAGCTTTGCCTTTCACTCTAACAGGAACATAATGCCTCTGACCTCTTGTTATCACACTTTTGAAAGCCTCCTGCTTGTCAGTCATCCCTTTACCTGTGAGCAGTCCACTCCAATCAACTTTAGAAAGTTCTTGTTTTTTGAAGAGACAGGTCAGGCTGGAACATGACAGAGAGCAAGGAATGCCTATTGGAGTAAACTGCATTTATTTCAATGCAAGAGGGCTGACAGGGAAGACCGATGAACTCAGGGCATGGTTAGGTACGTGGGATTGGGTTATTACAGCTTTTACAGAAAAATGGCTAAGGGAGGGACAGGGCTGGCAGCTTCATGTGTCAGGGTACTGCTGCTTTAAGTAGAAAAGAGGGGAAGGGGAGATGCATTTTTGATTAAGGGGAGTATCACAGCAGTAATCAGAGATGAAATAACTGTAGGATCATCCAGTGAGGCTTTGTGGATGAAGCTAAGGTATAAGAAGGAGATGGTGATGTTTTTGGGGTTGTACTAAAGGCCCCCAAACTGTCAACGGGAATTAGAGGAACAAATGTGCAGGGAGACTGGGGAGACTTGCAGGAGAAATAGGATTGTCAGAGTAGGAGATTTAAACTTTCTTAACGTAGACTGGGATTGCCAGATCATAAAAGGCTTAGATGGGGTGGAATCCGTTAAGTGCGTTCAAGAAAGTTTCCTCAAGCCGTACACAGAGGGTACTACTCGGGAAGGGGCAATACTCAACCTACTCTTGGGAGATAAGGCAGGGCAGGTGACAGAGATGACAGTGGGGGAGCACTTTGGGACCAGTGACCATAGTTTTATTAATTTTAAAATAGTTATGGAGAGGGACAAAACTGGTCCACAGGTTCAACTTCTAAATCGGGGCAGGGTGAATTTTGATGGAATTCTGGGTGACAAGAGATATTGGGGTTTTGACCAGAAAAACGGAGGAGGCATGGCTCAGGTACAGGCAGCTGGGATCAAGGGAGTCCGTGGAGGTATACAGGGAATACAGGAGTTTACTGAAGAAGGAAATCAAGTGGGCAAAAAAGGGGGCACAAGGTAGCCTTAGCTGAGAAGATTAGGATGAATCCAGAGAGGTACCTTAAGTATAGTAAAGAGAAACTAGAGAGAGAATAGGACCCTTAAAGGACAAATAGGACATGTATGTGTAGACCACAGCAGATGGACGAGGTTCTCAATAAATATTTCTCCTCTGTGTTTACTGTGGAGAAAGACATGAAGACTTGGGATCTTGGGAAAGTTAGTGGTGATGTCTTGGAACAGTCCATATCATAGTAGAGGAGGTGTTGGATGTATTAGAATGTATGAAGGTGAATAAATCTGCTAGTTCCGACCAGATAAACTTCAAGAGGCTAGAGAAGAAATTGTGGGGTCCCTGCCTGATATATTTGCATCATTATTACCCATGGTGAGGTCCTGGAAGACTGGAGGGTAGCAAATGTTGTGCCATTATTCAAGAAGGGCTGCAAAGAAAAGCCTGGGAACTATAGACCAGTAAGTTTAACATCTGTGGTGGCTTTAAGGAGTGTAGTGGAACAGGGGGACCTTGGAGTTCAGGTTCACAGTTGTCTGAAAGTGGAGTCACAGGTAGACAGTGAAGAAGACTTTTGGCACACTGGCCTTCATCACTGAGAACATAAGTTGACAAGTTATGTTGCAGTTAAATAGGACATTAGTCAGGCCGCACTTGGAATATTGTGTTCAGTTTTTGGTCATCTTGTTATAGGAAGGATGTTAGTAAACCGGAAAGAGCGCTGAAGAAATTTACAAGGATGCTGCCTCGACTCAATGGCCTGAGTTATAGGGAGAAGTTGGACAAGCTAGGACTTCTTTCATTAGAGCGTAGGAGACTGAAGGGGAACCCTATAGAGGTCTATAAGATCAGAGGTATGGATAGGGTGAATGCACGCAGTCTTTTTCCCAGGGTTGGGGAATCGAGGACTAGAGGGCATCAGTTTAAGGTTAGAGGAGAAAGTATAAAAGATCACGAGAGGCATGGATAGCATGAATGCACTCTCTTTATCCTAGGGTTGGGTAATCGATGATTGAAGGGCATCAGTTTAAGGTTAGAGGGGAAAGAATAAAAGGGAACCTGAGGGGCAACCTTTCTGCACTGAGGGTGGTACGCATATGGAATGAGCTGCCAGCATAAGTGGTTGAGGCGAGTGCATTAACAAAATTTAAAAGATATTTAGATAAATACATGGATAGGAAAGGATTAGAAGGATATGGACCAAGTGCAGGGAAATGGGGTTAGCATGGATGGACATTTTGATTGGCATGGACCAGTTTGGGCCAAACGGCCTGTCTCTGCTGTAACTTATGACTCTATATCCTTAAAATATGCCTTACTCCAATTCAGAACTTTAACTTTTATGGAAGACTTATCCTTCTCCATAACTATTTTATAATATTAGTATCATGATCACTAGTCCTAAAGTGTACCCCTACTAACACTTCAATCACTTGCACTGCCTTATTTCCCAGGAGAAGGTCAAGTTTTGCTCCTTCTTTAGTAGAAACATTTACATATTGATAAAGAAAGATTCTTGAACATAGAAATCATAGAATCCCAACAGTGTGGAAACAAGCCATTTGGCCCAACAAGTCCACACCGACCCTCTGAAGAGTGACCAACCCAGACCCATTCCCCTACCCTATTACTCTACATTTCCCCTGACTAATGTATTTAATATCACAATGCAAACCTTTAACACTAGGGCAGTCCCAGTCAATGTTTGGAAAATTAAAATCCCCTACTATTACAACCTTATATTTGAGATCTCTCAACAGATTTGCATCTCAATTTCCTTCTGATTACTGGGGGACCTGTAATACAGTCTCATCAAGGTGATCATCTTTTTTAATGTCTAAATTCAATCTATATATTTTTATTAAACGGGTACCTCAGAAGAATTTTCACTAATGACAGTAGTAATTTGCTTCTCAATTTCCCTATGACTATGGGGGGGCCTACAGTACAATCCCATCAAGGCGATCATCATTTCTTATTTCTAATTTCAACCCATATATTTTCACAAAATGATTCCCCAGAAATATCTTGACTAATTATAGTGGTAATCGAGGGAGTGAGAAGAGAAAGAGAAAAAAGTAAGGTTCATTGCTACCTGAGCTGATGATGTTTGGTAAGTTCTTACAAAGTTTGAAGTTTTTTTTGGAGCAGATATACATAATTGGCAGTGATGTATCAGACGGGCAAGTAATATGACTTGGGAGTTTACAACTGCTAAACTTAACTCAATATCAGAACAAATTCTGCAGTGCACTCAAAACAAAATCATCAAGTCTGTTTCATCCATCAAAAAATCTGAGTGTAACTATTTTTTATTAATCTACCAGCACAGAAAGCTAGTTGGTCTGTGGAGTTTGTACACCCTTCTCTCACCTCTTCACCATTTCCACCCAGTTGAAAACAACAAAAACTATTCAGCATTTTCAACCCACTAAAATATGCCAAGGCTTTCACATCTGGTTGTACTTGTAATGAAAATTATTCTGAATATTGCTCATCAAAATTGGTAAAAAAAAGTTTACAGAAAAAATATTAAAGTCTTTTTTGAAAAATTAATGTATCTTGTATTGATTATAGTCTTTTATTTTTAATTCAGTCACTTCTTTCAGATTACCAGTAATTAATGTAATTCAAATACCAAATTCTAACTTTGCTATGTTACTTACACCATCTATTTAAAATTGTTATATAATATACTTTTTTCACACAAGGAATAACCAAATTGACAATACCCTACATACAAAATAAAAGTCCTTGGAAATATACTTGCCGCCTTGTACCCCAGCCTTCCCTGACATTGTTTACCCAGTCACCTTGATACCATGAGCTCCCTTCTTGATTGAAGTATACAGTGCCCTGGAAAGCAAGATTGCAGCAATGTGCAAAAACAAATGTAAATCACAGATGTAGCAAAACCCGTCTTTCTTTTCTCTTCTGCTGAAATATGCTTCTAGCTGAGGGACACCCATTGGTTCTCTGATATACTTACAGAAGGGTCTCATTTCAAAGCTTGAGAAAAAACAAGTATATTGTGTTTTTTGTCAGATTTCTGTGCTTGGGCTGTCTATTTGCACACAAAGTATATACGGTCTTAGATAAAGAGTCTTTCCTTGACCTCTCTTTGATTTCAAGTTAGTGGTGACTATACTGAATGAAAGGAAAATGAGAGTTGTGGCCTACAGGTTAGACTGAAACCATCTAAGCCCATTTCACCACAGATTCTTAATACCATCAGATTGTGGACACTTTTATTCCCATCATTATGGGCTAGAATCAAACCCAATTTGCAGGGGTGGAAGCAGTAGTGTAATCCTATGGCATCCAGTCCTCTAATCATAGTTATTTATTGAAATTAAAAATCCTTCATTAAGTGAGGTCATTAAACTTGATAATATCAATAATAATAACAGGGTGGCACAGTGGCTTAGTGGTTAGCACTGCAGCCTCACAATGGCAGGGACCGGGGTTCGATCCCAGCCTTGGGTGACTGTCCGTGTGGAGTTTGCACTTTCTCCTTGTGTCTGCGTGAGTTTCTCCTGGGTACTCTGGTTTTCTCCCACAGTCCAAAGATGTGCAGGTCAGGTGGATTGGCCATGCTAAATTGCCCATAGTGTTAGGTGCATTAGTGAGAGGGAAATGGGTCTGGGTGGGTTACTTTTTGGAGGGTCGGTGTGGACTTGCTAGCCTGAAGAGCCTGTTTCCACACTGTAGGAAATCTAATTCACCATTTAACTCAGAGATAAAGAGATTTTTTTTCTCTGAAAGTGTCTGGAACTCTTCCTCAAAAGGCAGTAGCAAACAGTAAAAAGTCTGCTCTTACCTTCCCATGTCTTTTGGCTTGGTGCCAGTCTCCTGTGTAAGAAATTAATTGGTCAGGACTTGTGAATATTCCTTCTCCATGACGTATTCCATTTACAACCTCACCAACATAGGTGCTGCCATCAGGCCATGTGTAGGTGCCATGGCCTGTAGGGGTATTCGTTGAAAAGTCTCCCTGTGGAATAGCATATTAATTAAGTTTAAGATATGACATCTTAATTATTCAGTACTGAGAGAATCATGGATACAAAGGGCAAGGAATATTTTATTTCAAATTATTTGTTTGCAACCAGTTTATCTTAATTTTAAGACTAAAGTAAAACATACATTTATATAAAGCCACTAATGACAGTGTCACATCCCACAATGTTGTACAATAAGGTAGTGCACTTGAAGTATAATCAGTATTGTAATTTAGAAAACACAAGGTCCCATAAACATCAGTATGATGGATAAAGATTGCTTTAATAATGTCAGTGGAAGGATAGATATTGGTTAGAGCACAGGAGAAGAATTCAGCTGCTCTTCATTGATATAGTGGTCACGGGCACATTTGCATCCACCTGAGATGGCAGTGCCTTTGATTAATGTTTCTGGAAAAAGGCACCTACAGAATTCCCAAAGAACTGTACTGGGAGTGGCAGCCTGGCGTGGAACGTGAATCCCCAGAGACAAGTATATTTCATTGGTTAAAACATCCTTAAGTCATGAAAGAATAAATATAAAGTCTCTTTTCCTTTAACAGTTCAAGAACTGTATTCTGTATCACACCAAAAAGATCTGATTATGATTTGATTGCACCAAAACCCAATCCTAAATTAAGAGCAACATAGTTTACATAAAGCAAGAAGATTCTGCAGCAATTAGTGTTGTATCTCACCTATACAAACATTTTCATCTCTTTGCCAATCTCATCATATCTCTATGTGCTGATCAATGTATTTCAAATCAGTTTGTAAAAGCTGAGAACACTAATGTGTCTTGATGTTTGCTTACTTCATATTTTGTTCCATCCTTCCACGTATAAGTGCCTCTACCATGCATAAGACCTTCAGAAAACATGCCCTGTGGAAAAACATGTAGTAAAATGCTTATAACTGGTCAATTGGTAATTCAGGCCTACAGTAATTCTAAAAATACATTTCATCAAAGCTTTCACCTTGCGCTCATTAGGGATGCTTTTGCAAGAAATAACAAAGCAATGTGAAAACAACATTTATTCTGAATGAAAGAGTCCTGACTGGTTAGTAAGTAGACTCTAATTAATAGAAGCTTTACTGTAGAAAGTCACCTGTTTGTGACAGTTAACATCCAAGTTTTGTTTAAACTTTCAACCAGACAGGTTGAATCTGATTAGACAATGCACTAACTTGAGAAATGAACAGCGAATGGATGAAACCTATTTTGTTGATTTGAAACAGATGCAGTGCGAGTATTTGTTCTTTCTGTCTGCAAAGAACATAACCTCTACATTAATACATGTAGCTTCCGCAAATGTGTTAAACTACGAACCCAACAATCAAATTGTTTGCCAACATTATTCTTCTCCTGCTCAGGTTTCTTTAGGAAATGTTTTCCAATCACAGAATCATATCTGATATTGGCCATTGTGTCATCAGCTTTGCAAGCCCAGGGTGGGCTGGATATAGTCAGTGCTGAAAATGTGTTGCTGGGAAAGCGCAGCAGGTCAGGCAGCATCCAGGGAACAGGAGAATCGACGTTTCGGGCATAAGCCCTTCTTCAGGAATGAGGAAAGTTTGTCCAGCAGGCTAAGATAAAAGGTGGATATAGTCAGTACCATGTTGTGAACAGCAGGAGGGATAAGTTGTTTGATAGAATCACCAGTCTTTGGGACGTATGCCAAAATACCTAACATCATACCAGCACTGGAAATCACATATCACTTTACTCATTTATATAATAGGCAGAAAATGCTTTTGGTTTAACAGCAGGATCCTGTTAGTGGTGAATACCACTAATTGCTTCTGCATAGCAGCAGCATGAAGCAATGAGCTTCACCTATTGCTTAAACCTTTGAAATACCTTACCCTTCCAGGGCTACCTGAAGCAGATTGGGCAAAGGTGACAGCCTTAGGCCCTTTTGAGTTTGAACAATATACAGTGAGAAATTATCTGATAATGGTAGCCATTATCCTTGGCTGACGAGTCAAGAACTAATGATCATATCACTGAAATCTCAACTCACAGTGGGGTTGGGAATGGATGTGGGTGTGATTTGAAAAGCACATTGCAGGAAGAGGAGGTGATTTCTGTTGCCTCTAGGATGGGACGTAATTCCCAAAGAGACGTCCATTAGTCTCCTTGAGGAGTCTATAAATGAGTTGCAGAGGACAAAAAGAAATTTTCAACTGGCAAGTCCAAACACTCTGATGAATGTTTGTGCACCACTGCCAGATTCAATGCATGGCGAAGGTTATGACTATTTGATGAAAATTCTGAGAAACTGGGAGATGGTGTGCCCTACCACTGACTGCATCAAACGGTCATTTTTGTATGTGGTGAGGCTCCTGGGCCACAGAGGTGCTGCCTACTCTCTTCTTGGCAGCAGCAGGTCCTACTTGGAGTGCCATCTCTCTTTGGTGATTGTACTCTGTGGGTAGTTCCTGCCTTCTGGTACCACTCAGTGTCACTAACTGATTCCTGAACTCATCTTTCCTTAGAAGGAAAGATCAGTCAAACCTGTGAATGAGATGTACTGGTCTGACCTGTCTTGTACACTCCAAATGACTAGTATGCCCGATACATTCATCACAGATTTATAGTGGTGTTACTGTGCAGGAGACCAGTGAGGCTATCATGCCTACATCAGTATATTAAATAAGCATCATTACCTAGTGCCAATCTCCTGCTTTCTCTGTTACACCAAAAGATATAAGAGTAGAATTAGACCATTGGGCCCATTGAGTCTGCTCTACCATTTGATCATGGCTGATAAGTTTCACAAGTCCATTCTCCTGTCTTTTCCCTGTAACCCTAGATCTCCTTACTAATCAAGAACCTAACAACCTCTGCTTAAAGAAACTCAAAGACTTGGCTTCCACAGCCTGCTGTGGCAAGGAGTTCCACAATTCACCACCCTCTGACTGAAGAAATTCCTCCTCATATCAGTTCTAAAGGGTCATCTTTTCATTCTGTGGTTGTTCCCTCAGGTCCTAGTCTCTCATACTAGTGGAAACATCTTTTCCACATCCTCTCTATCCAGGCCTCTCAGTGTTATTTCAGTTTCAATGACATCATCCCTCATACTCTTAAACTCCATCAAGTACAAACCTAGAGTACTCAACCACACTACATATGACAAACCCTTCATTCTGGGATCATTCTTGTAAAACTTCTTTGGACCCCTGCAAAGCCAGTACATCCTTCCTTAGATATGGGGGTCAAAACTGCTCAAAATATTCTAAATGCAGCCTTTATACAGTCTCAGCAGCACATCCCTTGTATTCTAGCCCTCTCAAAATTAATGCTAATATTGCATTTGCTTTCCTAACTGCCAACTGAACTTGTGTGTTAACCTTAAAAACATCCAGAACTGGGATTTCTAAGTTCCTTTGTGTTTCAGATTTCTGAAGACTTTCTTCATTTAGATAATTGTCCACGCCTCTATTTTCTTTACCAAAGTGCATAACCTCACGCTTTCCCACATTGTATTCCATCTGCCACATCTTTGCCCATTCTCCTATCCATCTGAGCCCTTCTGCAGTTTCCCACTTCCTCGACACTACTTGTCCCTCTACGTATCTTTGTGTCATCTGCAAACTTAGCAATAATGTCCTTTGTCCAGAACATCAATGTATAATGTGAAAAGTTGTAGTTCCAACACTGGCCCCTGTGGAACTCCACTAGTCACTGGCTGCCATCCTGAAAATATCTTTATCCCCACTCTACCTTCTGCTAGTCAGCCAATCCTCTATTCATGCCTGTACGTTGCCCATAATACTGTAGGCTCTTTTTTAAACAGTCCTCCCCTTAGAATGTTCCTTGGAATGAATTACTTTTGTGCTTCCCGAATTATCCCCAGAAACTCCTGCCATTTCACTGACTTAACTGCTATGGTCCTTCCAATCAACTCTGCCCAGCCTTCCCTCTTCATATCTTTGCAGTTACCTTTACTCAATTGTAAATTTATTACATTTGATTTCAGCTTCTCCATCTCAGACTGCAGGGTGAATTCTACTATATTATGGCCAATGCCTCCTAGGGGTTTATTCACCTTATGCTTCCTAATCAAGTTTGCTTCATTACACTTCATCAAATCCAGAACTGCCTTTTCCTTGGTGGATTATCACAAGCTGCTCCAAAATACCATCTTGTAGATATTCCACAAATTCCTTTTCTTGGGACACACTACTAACCCAATTTTCCCAGTACACCTCTATATTGAAGTCCTTATACCCTTGCAAAGCATTTTTTAATCCAAATAATCTCTAATGTCCTCTTGAATGACCGAATTGTTCCTGCCTCCAGGCATACTTCCAGGCAGTGTATTCAATGCCCTAACTACCTGCTTAGTGAAAAGGTTTTCTTTATTTCACGCTTGCTTCTTTTGCAGATCACTTTAAATCTAAACCCTCTTGTCTTTAATCCTTTTACATGCAGGTGCAGTTTCTCCATATCTTATCTACAACGTCCTCATGATTTTAAAAACCTTCATTAGTTTGCCACTTAGTCTTCTTCTCTCCATGGAGAACAGTTGCAAATTCTTCCATCTATCCTCATAACTGAAATTCCTCATCTCTGGAATTATTCTTATAAACCACTTCTGCACTCTCTCTGATGCATTCAGATCCTATAATGTGATGTCAGAACTGTACATAATACTCTAGCTGAGGTCTAACAGACTCTTATATTCTGGTTGTAAGTTTGCTCACTGAGCTGGAAGGTTCGTTTTCAGACATTTTGTCACCTTACTAGGTAACATAATCAGTGAGCCTCCAGTGAAGCACTGGTGCTATGACCTGCTTTCTAATTATGTGCTTAGGTTTCCTTGGGTTGTTGATGTCACTTCCTGTGATGTCATTTCCTATGGTGATGCCATTTCCTGTTTTTTTCTCAGAGGGTAGTAAATGGGGTCCAAGTTGATAGGTTTGTCGATAGAGTTCTGGTTGGAATGCCATGTTTCTAGGAATTCTTGTACATGTTTCTGTTTGGATTGTTAGGATAGATGTGTCGTTCCAGTGGAAGTGGTGTCATGAACATCAACTAGCCACAAAAAGACATTATCACTAGTAACCTGACATGAAGGACACCACTTAGTTTGGCTGAGATGAGGAGAGATTTCTTCCCTCAAAGGATAGTGTGGAATTCAATACCCCAAAACAAATGAATACTAAATAAATGAGCATCTTACAGTTGAAACTAGTATACTCTTTAGAACAAAAGAATACTGGAATATGGAAATAGGACAGATAGGAGGAGTTGAAGTGATGTTTAGTTAACCTTACTGAATGGCAGAAGAGGTCAAAGAGCTCTATGGCCTACCCCTGCACCTACGCTTCAATGTTTGCCTGGACAGATAATGTATCTGCTATGGTGAAAAAACTAAAAGTTAAGAATCCTAAATCCTGTGCCCTAATCTAAGCATTTAACATTTTTGTAGATGATGCATGCACTTTCAGACAGCAGTTGATCCATGCACTGAAACTGAATTTTGGAGTCTTTAGTGTCTATTGATAGACAGCTCCAACTGCTTATTGTACAGAAATATTCATTTACATAAAGATTTGAGTATTTAAGGTAAATGTTTGTTTCTATAAGGGATTATTTGTGGCAACTTCAAGTATTAGATATATCTTGTAAGAAGAATTACAATTTTTTTATAGTGACTTAATTAAAACATTGATGATTTTATTTTCCATGAAGATACCTTCTGAGTTATTCCCATGCTAGAAAATAGGCTGTTTGCAAGTAGAGAGAAGGGCAAAGGGTGGTGGATGCAAGGAATGAGTTGGCATAGAGGGTAGAAAGGACATTGGTATAACTGGGAGAAATTTAGATATAAGGGCCCATGGAGGTGGGTAGATGGGCATAGATGGGGCATGGAGAGTGAGAGAGGTTAAGTAGGAGCACCATGTTATATTTGAATATTTATTTTTAAATTCTGAATGAAGTACTGGTGTTGCCCAGCATGACTTGGGATCTAGCACCCCCTTCAGCCTGCTACTACCCTTCCCCCAAAAAACTCTGAAGCCTAATTTTTGTAGCCATTTATAACATTTGGATTTGCAGAGAAGGAAGTTTCCACAGTTTTGTTTATCCAACCCAGGAATGAAAATTGGGTCCATACATCTTGGCTCCTTTGACCATATACCATTCCAAAAGAAAACTCTTCAGCAGTAAGAGAGTTCAAACTTCTTTTCTAAAGGTGAATGCTGAACAAAAAAAACTGTAAGCAGAATTCCACTCACTTGGTAAACATGGCCTCCTTGGAAATGGGCAGTTCCAACACCTTCGTAAAGACCTCGTATTGTCTCTCCCTCATAGCTTTAAAAGAAATGTTTAATTTTTATAAGGCAGAAATGTATTTGCTTATTTCATTTTAACTGATCAACAGAATTGTTTAATAACTTGCTTGTGAATATAATTTTGTAATTTCTCACTAAATTACATTATTTATAAATGCAATATTCATTTACACTCCCACTTTCATAACATTTCATAGCTTTCTTAAGGTCACATGAAAGCTTGAAAGATTTTTCTTTGAAAAAAATTAATGCAATTTCCGATGAGTTGGCTTAGAGCAATGTTTGTTAAGGAATTTGGTGTCTATTTATAAGTAATGCACTGAATGTGGAGGATCAAAAAGGGATTAGTCCTCCAGGACCAGCGGAAGTGTGCTATGTCATCAGACCTTGCCAGCCTGGTCTGAGATTGCCACTTGGTTTAGTGTAGAAAAAAATTCAAGAACTTTCTCTGATCTGGCAGGTAAGTGTTACCATCTTCTCTTGGTTACCTCACTCTATCTATTCTGTTTCTACCACTGCACTTACCACTCACCAAGGCTCAAAATCTATTCTCACTGTTGCATGCATTATCTTCCAGTTCCATCTTGCCCACCCAATCTCTCCACACCACTAACACTGTATGGTTTCTGAACTGCTTACTCATTCAATCAGGAGATTTCATCCAATTTTCACCCACCTGCACTATCACAAACAGCTGTGCCACACTCTGTCAACTGAAGCTTCTTTTTAAAGAACTGTAATGTTAAAAGATTAAGTTGTACTATCTCTCTGAACATTGATGTAATGTTAAAGGGTTAAACTGTACTGTCTTTGGGTGGGGGCAACGTTCATGCAGGAATGTGGATGACTCACACTTCATTTGGGCAGCCATTTACTACTACTCTCCTGTAATTATCAAATTAAACTCTCATTCGGTCCCTTCCATTCAGAAATGCTTTCATAACCATCCCCCGAACTAAGACATATCACACGTTCATTGTCTTCGGGAATCACGGAGTCAGGAAATTGTGTAATAATTCCCCAGGATTAGGGCATTTACATTGACATTATCTCTGAGGATGACCTCATCCTACCATTGTACCTGGGGTAACATGTAGTTATGGGGTGGGGGTGTGGGAGTGGCCAGGGTACCTGTAAGCATTACCAACTGACCTGTATAAAGAGGATATGTTTTCTTTGTTCAGGGACCTCATTTTGACATGACTTCGCACAACCAGTGAGGAATGTCAAAGGGGTCACCTAGCTTGTATGGGCTGTTTAAACTTTACCTGTTTGCAGAGGTTGGTGTGTGCGAATTGCATCTCATGTGTGAAACTTCAGGAAAAGAACCTAAAACAATGAGGATGGTAATGAGCAGTAATGGCCATTACTCAGATTCTCACTGCTCACTCATGATAATCTCATTGTGATATCTGGAAATCAGTTGGAAAATGTGACTTGATGCTCCTGACATTGAGAAAGGCCGTGCCTGCCAGTTATTTGGGGCCTAGGAAAAATTCTGCTTTCAGTCTTGGTAGCAATTAACAGTGCTATAAAGAAGCATTAAGACTGAAGACAGTTCTTGGCCTTGTCATCTCCGCAACTGGCCTGCCTTGAACCCAAGCTCATGGATTTGGGCATAAAACCAAAGAACAAAAAGGTAAATAGCAATGAGAGGATCATGGAAAATCATGAAAGCAGTGAAGACCAATAAACAGATTTGAAATTGTTTGGAATAGACTGAAAAAAACTTTCAGATCCACTTGATAGATCAGCAAATATGGGAAGCACAATTCATAAGATTTCAAAGCTTCAGGAATTAGGCACCAAATCAAACTCAGAACAGGTTAGCATACTTTTCTACTATATGGGGGAAAAAAATCAGATCATGTGCTACACTTATTTTACCTATTTATCGAATCAACTTGTTCAAAGATTTAACTACACATCTCTGGAACAGGTGGTCTTGAATCCAGGTCTTTCAGTTGAGGGGTACAGAGAATACCACTGTGCCACAAGAGGGCCCTAGATCACATGCTACATAGACAACAGATTGATGAGAAAGGAGAAAGTGAGGACTGCAGATGCTAAAGATCAGAGTTGAGAGTGTGGTGCTGGAAAAGCACAGCAGCATCTGAGGAGTAGAAGAATCAACGTTTCGGGTAAAAGCCCTTCATCATCCCTATCCTGATAAAGGACTTATGCCCAAAATGTCGATTCCACTGCTACTCGGATGCTGCCTGACCTGCTTTGCTTTTCCAGCACCATACCTTCAAGACTGGGCGGCACGGTGGCACAGTGGTTAGCACTGCTGCCTCACAGCGCCTGAGACCTGGGTTCAATTCCCGACTCAGGCGACTAACTGTGTGGAGTTTGCACATTCTCTCCGTGTCTGCGTGGGTTTCCTCCGGGTGCTCCGGTTTCCTCCCACAATCCAAAGATGTGCAGGTCAGGTGAATTGGCCATGCTAAATTGCCCGTAGTGTTAGGTAATGGGTAAATGTAGGGGTATGGGTGGGTTGCGCTTCGGCGGGTCGGTGTGGACTTGTTGGGCCGAAGGGCC
Source organism: Chiloscyllium plagiosum (assembly GCF_004010195.1). NCBI lineage: Eukaryota > Metazoa > Chordata > Chondrichthyes > Orectolobiformes > Hemiscylliidae > Chiloscyllium > Chiloscyllium plagiosum. The sequence goes on from NC_057730.1 coordinate 19,445,734, forward strand.
TGTTTCCTCACTATAATGTAATGTAATCTAAAAATTGATGAGAAACCTATGTCTGACAACTGCCTAATAGCTTTTGATCATTATTTTATTCAAAAACAAATAGGACACAAGATCATGCTTCAGCAGCAGATACCAACTCCCAGGACAGTCTGTAGAAGTATAAGTATGTGATTAATGAAGCTAATCTGAACCATGCCACTATGGAAAGTTACAAGAGCTCATTTGCAAGACCTCTCATCTGAAAAGTATACCATATGTGAGAACATCAATTCAAAGTCATAGGCAATATATTGCTACAATATCTTCTCAGCCTTACACCAATAGTATATTCTTTGGAGATAAAGAGGTCATTTCTTGAAAACGTGCTACAGTATAAAGAATATAACAAGCATCAAACCAAATAATTTCTATGCTACATATATATTCATGCCTTGGAACAGAATCTTGAAGAATGGGTTAATACCAATAGTTTCTATTTATGGGAAATAAGCATCAGTGGATGAATGCCTTCACTCCTTTCTCGAAGAATTAACACTATTACTTTATCTAGACGCTAATAAAGTCATAGAGACGTACAGCACGGAAACAGACCCTTTGGTCCAACTTGTCCATGCTGACCAAATATCCTAACCTAATCTAGTCCCATTTGCCAGCACTTGGCCCATATTCCTCTAAACCCTTCCTATTCATATACCCATCCAGATGCCTTTTAAATGTTGTAATTCTACCAGTCTACACCAATTCCTCTGGCAGCTCATTGCATACATGTGAAAAAGTTGCTCCTTAGGTCCCTTTTACATCTTTCCCCTCTCACCCTAAACCTATGCTCTCTAGTTCTGGACCCACCCACCCCAAGGAAAAGACTTTGTCTATTATCCTATCCATGCCCCTCATGATTTTATGAACCTCTATAAAGGTCACCCCTCATCCTCCGACGCTCCAGGGAAAACAGCCCCAACCTATTCAGCCTCTCCCTATTGGTCAAATCCTCCAACCCTGGCAACATCCTTGTAAATTTTTTCTGAACCCTTTCAAGTTTCACAACATCCTTCCGATAGGAAGGAGACCAGAATTGTACGCAACATTCCACAACATGACTTCCCAGAATTGCCCACAACATGACCTCCAAACTCCTATTGAGGTCCTCACCCCCACCAATTTCTCCTTTGAGTCCTCCCACTTCCTTCAGACCAAAGGGGTAGCCATGGGCAATGCCTGCCTCGTCATCAGGTATGTCTATCTCCTGCAGCTACACCAGCATCATTCTCCACCTTTTCCTCTGCTACATTGATGACTGTATCAGTGATGCCTCGTGCTCCCATGAGGAGGGTGAACAGTTCATCAACTTCACAAACACCTTCCACCCCGACCTCAAGTTCACCTGGACCATCTCAGACCCACCCTCTGCTTCCTGGATCTCTCCATCTCCATGTCCGGTGACCGACTCAACAGAGACATCTACTTCAAACCCACTGACTCCCACAGCTACCTGGACTACACCTCCTCCCACTCACCCCGCTCCCCTTCCCCCACCCACCAAAATGCTATCCCTTATTCCCAATTCCTCCGCCACAACTGCTCCTAGGAGGACCAATTCCACTCCAGAACATCCCAGATGGCCTCCTTCTTCAAGGTCTGCAATTTCCCTTTCCACGTGGTCAACAATCCCCTCCAGGGCATTTCCTCCACTTGCTGCACCTCCACCCTTTAACACCACCCCTCCAATCGCAACAAGGACAGAGCCCCCTTGGTCTTCAACTTCCACCCCATCAACCTTCAGATCAACACATCATTCTCTGCCATTTCCACCACCTATTCCAGAACCTTCCCTTGCCACCGCAAGAGATGTAAAACCTGCACCCACACTATCCCCCTCACTTCCATCCAAGGCCCCAAAGGTTCCTTCCACATCCAGCAGAGATTTCCTCCAGCTCCACAAATATCATCACCTACTGTGTATGTTGCTCTCGATGTGGTCTCCTATGCATTGGGAAGACAGGACACCAACTTGCAGAACATTTTAAAGAATATCTCTGGGACACATGCACTAAACAATCCAACCGTCCTGTAGCCGACTACTTCAACTCCCCCTCACACTCCACCTCTTCCACTGCCAAATTCTAGCCACCCGACGCCTTGAGGAAGAATGCCTCACCATCCACCTTGGGACCATCCAGCTATATGGGATCAATGTTGATTTTACCAATTTTCTCATCTCTCCTCCCCCCACCTTATCCCAGATTCAACTCTCCAACTTGACACCACCTTCTTGAACTGTCCTACCTGTCCATCTTCCTTCCCACCAATCTGCTCCACCCTCCACTCTGACCTATCACTATCATCTCCATCTTCACCTATCTATTGCATTCCCAGCTATCTTCACCCCAGCTCCACTCCCTCCTATTTATCTCTCAGCACCCTTGGGCCCTTCCACATTCCTGAGGAAGAGCTTCTGCTGAAACATCATATCTCCTGTTCTTCGGATGCTGTCTGATCGGCTGTGCTTTTCCAGTGCCACACTTTTTTGACTCTGATCTCCAGCATCTGCAGTCCTCACTTTCTCCCTCCCAACTCCTATACTCAGTGCTCTGGCAAATAAAGGAAAGCATACCAAACGCCTTCTTCACTATCCTATCTATCTCCGGCTCTACTTTCAAGGAACTATGAAGCTGCACTCCAAGGTCTCTTTGTTCAGCAACACTCCCTAGGTCCTTACCATTAAGTGTATAAAACCTGCTCTGATTTGCTTTTCAAAAAAAAATGCAGCACCTCACATTTATCTAAAGTAAACTCCATCTGCCACTCCTCAGCCCTTGGCCCATCTGATCAAGATCCTGTTGTATTCTGAGGTAACTTTCTTCACTGTCCACTACACCTCCAATTTTGGTGTCATCCGCAAACTTACTAACTATATATTTTATGTTCACATCCAAATGATTTATATACATGACGAAAAGCAGTGGACCCAGCACAGATCCTTGTGGCACACCACTTGTCAAGGGCCTCCAGTCTGAAAAGCAAGCCTTCACCACCACTACCTTCTGTCATCTACCTTCAAGCTAATTCTGTATCCAAATGGTTAGTTCTCCCTGTATTCCACAAGATCCAACCTTGCTAACCAGTTTCCGATGTCAAACGAATTACTGAAGTCCTTATAGGTCACGTCTACCACTCTGGCCTCAATCCTCTTTGTTACTTCTTCAAAAAAACTCAATTAAGTGATACATGATTTCCCACACACAAAGCCATGCTGACTATCCTTGCCTTTCCAAATTAGTCCTTTCCAAGTTAGTCCTTGCCTTTCCAAATACATGTAAATCCCTCAGGATTCCCTCCAACAACTTGATGTCAGGCTCAGCAGTCTATACTTCCCTGGCATTTCCTTGCCACATTTCTTAAATAGTGGCACCACATTAGTCAACCTACAGTCTTCCGGCACCTTACCTGTGACTATTGATGATACAAATATCTCAGCAAGGGAGAAAGCATACAAGGATCACAAGGATCCTTGTGCCACAAGGATCTGTGCTGGGTCCACTGCTTTTCGTCATGTATATAAATCATTTGGATGTGAACATAAAATATATAGTTAGTAAGTTTGCGGATGACACCAAAATTGGAGGTGTATTGGATAGTGAAGAAAGTTACCTCAGAATACAACAGGATCTTGATCAGATGGGCCAAGGGCTGAGGAGTGGCAGATGGAGTTTAATTTAATTTAATTCTTGGGTACACCTGATCAGGTCCTGGGGATTTATCCACTTTTTATACATTTCAAGACATCCAGCACCTCCTCCTCTGTAATATGGACTTTTTTCAAGATGTCACCATCTATTTCCCAACATTCTACACCTTCCATGTCCTTCTCCACAGTAAACACTGATGCAAATACTCATTTAATATCTCCCCCATCTCCTTGAGGCTCCACACATGGGCTGCCTTGCTGATCTTTGAGGGGCTCTGTTCTATCCCTTGTTACCCTTTTGTCCTTAATGTATTTATAAAATCCCTTTGGATTCTTCTTAACCCTATTTGCCAAAGCTATCTCATATCCCCTTTCTGCCCCCTTGATTTCCCTCTTAAGTATATTGCTACTGCCTTTATACTCTAAGGATTAATTCAATCTCTCCTGTCTATACCTGACATATGCTTCCTTCTCTTTCTTAACCAAAACCTCAATTTCTCTCGTCATCCAGCATTCCCTACACCTACCAGTCTTGCCTTTCACCCTAACAGGAACATACTGTCTCTGGACTTTCGTTATCTCATTTCAGAAGGTTTTCCATTTTCCAGCCATCCCTTTACCTGCGAACATCTGCCCCCAAATAGCTTTTCAAAGTTCCTGCCTAATACACCAAAATTGGCATTCCTCCAATTTAGAACTTCAAGTTTTAGATCCGGTCTATCCTTGTCCATCACTATTTTAAAACTAATAGAATTATGATCGTTGGCCCCAAAGTGTTGCCCACTGACACCTCAATCTCCTGCCCCGTCTTATTTCCCAAGAGTAGGTCAGGTTTTGCACCTTCTCTCGTACATACATCCACATACTGAATCAGAAAATTTTCTTGTACACACTTAAATTCCTCTCCATCTAACCCCTTAACACCAAGGCAGTCCCAGTCTATGTATGGAAAGTTAAAATCCCCTACCATAACCACCCCATTACTCTTACAGATAACTGAAATCTGGTCACCCTGCTATAGAAAGGATATTATTAAATTGGAGAAGGTTCAGCAAAGATTTACCAGGATGCTGCTGGGAATGGAAGGTTTGAGTTACAAAGTTAGGCTGGGACATACTTTACTGCAGCATAGCAGGTTGGAAGATGACTTTATAGATGTTTATAAATTCATTAGGGATACAGGTAAGGTGAATAGCAAGTGCTTTTTTTCCCTAGGGTGGGCAAGTTAAAAAATATGCACCCTAGTTTTGTAGGTGAGAGGAGAAAGATTTAAAAAAAGGACACAGAATGGTTCTTATGTGGAATGAACTGCCAGAAGATGTGGTAGATGAAGATACAGTTACAATGTTTAAAAGACACTTAGATTGATACATGATTAGGAAAGGTTTGGAGGGATATGGACCAAATGCAGTCAAGTGGGAGTAGTTTCATTTGGGAACATGGTTGGCGTGGACTAGTTGGACTGAAGCATTCTGTTTCCATGCTGTATGACTCTGTTACTCTACAAGTGTTCTCCTTTATTCCAAGGGAATTGGATAGGAATGAGAGAATGAGGGAAGAGAAGGAGACAGATTCCTCAGTTTATCCCCACAGTTAAAGTCATAGAGTCATAGAGACGTACAGCAGCAATCCACTGCAAATCCCATTCTGTACTCTGTCAGATACCACTGCAAGTTGCTACCATGGGAAACCTAAAACGCCATGACAACAACTGCAATTAAGAGCACAAATAATTATAGAATCATAGATCATTGAATGCAGGAGGCCATTCAGCAAATAGCATTTGCTATTTCAAAGAGCAATCAGTTAGTCCATCTCCCCTGATCTTTTCCCATATTCCTGTAATTTTTAAAAAATCCCTGTTGAAGTTTCAACACATAAAACTATGATGCATTACATGTAAACATGAAAAGATTAAATAAATGATTCAGGACTGTATCAATTTCATAATATTCATCAACACATAAGTTTCTTGAGGATTCTGCTACAAATACAGAGCAAAAGAACTGAAGGGGTGCAAAAGACCCATCTTCAAGGGCAGTTCCAAAACAAGGTATTCTAAAAACCAGTACCATAGGGGAATAAAACCAGGTTCTGGTGAATTTCCATAGCAGCAGAACTTACTCAATCCAGCAGAACTGATCAGCTAGCTATTGATTTTATCAAGTCTCTATTTGTACTCGAGTGCAGTCCTTGAGGTAGCCACATTTGCTGACAAAACAATCAGGGTTGCACTTAACATTACAACAGCCTGCATTTGGACTGTGTATTTTACAGAGAAAAATGTCTCAAGATGTTGTACAGAAATGCAATCGGGCAATGTTTGACAGCAAACTAAAGAGGGAGATATGAGAAAATTTGACTGAAAGCTTGTTTAAAGCAGCAAGCTTTAAGAGGGGCTTAAGAGACAAGAGAGAAAATTTAACTGGCAGTGAAACAAATGGATCTTCAAAAAGGTGCTAAGGGAACACAAACTCCTTTCTGACTCTGCTCCTTTATGTTTGTTTCATTGCATTCCTTAATTCCATATTGTAAAATTGATAGCCAGCCAAATGTCTGTCAGCTTTCATGGCTAATTCATACCATTGTTCTTGCAGGACTCTAGTAAATGAATCAAAAACAAACAAGGATCCTGGATTTGATCGATCTTCAACTACGATGGAACTTTTTTGGCCATATAAATAGAGCCTTTATCAACCCATTGCAATGTCATTGGTACATGAGGAATGCCTGCACACCACCCCTTAACTTACATGAGCACTGCCTAATATGACCAATCACATGAGGTATATCAGCCTGCAGAATGATGCAAATATACCCAAGCCAGAGAAGTTGATCCCAAAAATGGGGAGTAAGGGTTAAAAATTAAAAATGGCATATTACAGTGGACCCCTTCATAAGGGAGCCAAAGTCAGTAGTGAAAGATTTTGTGTGGGGATGGGTGGTCTGCATAAGGTCAGCAAATGGATCTGAGCATAAGAGGTATAGTTAGTAAGTTTGCAGATGACACCAAAATTGGTGGTGTAGTGGACAGCGAAGAAAGTTACCTCAGATTACAACAGGATTTTGATCAGATGGGCCAATAGGCTGAGGAGTAGTGTTTAATTCAGATAAATGCGAGGTGCTGCATTTTGGGAAAGCAAATCTTAGCAGGACTTATACACTTAATGGTAAGGTCCTAGGGAGTGTTGCTGAACAAAGAGACCTTGGGAGTGCAGGTTCATAGCTCCTTGAAAGTGGAGTTGGAGATAGATAGGATAGTGAAGGCGCCGTTTGGTATGCTTTCCTTTATTGGTCAGAGTATTGAGTAAGGGGGCTAGGGGTAAAGTGGTTGAGAATGCGATAGATAGATGAAGGTGATTGGTTGGAATGGAGAGTGGAGCGGATTGGTGGGAAAGAAGATGGATAGGTAGGACAGTTCAAGAGCGTTGTGCCGAATTGGAGGTTAGAAGCTAGGATGAGGTGGGGGAAGGGGAAATGAGGGAACTGTTGAAATCCACATTGATGCCCTGGGGTTGAAGTGTTCCGAGGCGGAAGGTGAGGCGTTCTTCCTCCAGGCGTCTGGTGGTGAGGGAGTGGCGGTGGAGGAGGCCCAGCACCTCCATATCCTCGGCAGAGTGGGAGGGGGAGTTGAAATGTTGAGCCACGGGGCGGTTTGGTTGATTGGTGCAGGTGTCTCGGAGATGTTCCCTAAAGCGCTCTGCTAGGAGACGCCCAGTCTCCCCAATGTAGAGGAGACCGCATCGGGAGCAACGGATACAATAGATGATATTAGTGGATGTGCAGGTAAAACTTTGATGGATGTGGAAAGCTCCTTTGGGGCCTTGGATAGAGGTGAGTGAGGAGGTGAGGGAGGAGGTGTGGGCGCAGGTTTTACAGTTCCTGCGGTGGCAGGGGAAAGTGCCAGGATGGGAGGGACCTAAGGGGCAATGTTTTCACACAGAGGGTGATACATGCATGGAATGAGCTGCCAGAGGAAGTGGTGGAGGCTAGTACAATCGCAACATTTAAAAGGCATTTGGATGCGTATATGAATGGGAAGGGTTTGGAGGGATATGGGCTAGGTGCTGGCAGGTGGAACTAGATTAGGTTGGGATATCTGGTCGGCATGGACGGGTTGGATCGAAGGGTCTGTTTCCATGCTGTACATCTCTATGACTCCAAGTGCCTGAGCTATTCTATGGAAATCCAGAGAAGAAGGAACAGCCCAACTTTCCCATGAATTCTTACAGTTATATCAATGCAATCAGTGAGCACTGCTGATCTAATAGAAGCTAGCAGAGAAAAAAAGGCTTACAAACTTTACCTCAGCTATTTTTATACCTTGTCATAGACTTTCCTGACCCATCTATTAATTCAAATGAATCAAGTCAAAGATTTGGAAAGAGATGGGAGTGATAAGGAAAAAATGTGCATTAAATATTGTAAAAAAAAGTAATCTGGGCAACTCATTTGCGAATGTATATAAATATTAATCAATATTTAAGGTGGGAGAAAAAAGCTTGGTGGGGGGGTTTCTGTAAGGGCTTGAGCAAACTTGTGACGATGTCATTGGCTCTTCTTCATTAGATGTGAAATGTAGGCAAAGTTGGGGGTTGGGGGGGGCGGAAACGAAGAGAAACACTATGAGAGCTAGGTAGAAATTTGAAGTCCACCCATATGCATTTTGAAATACTTGTAGAAAAATAAGGAACTAGACCACCTACCATTAGATAGAAGAATTTATGGAATACTCTTTTTATCTTGTATCAGAATAGCCTTTCTATCCTGGATACCATGTATTATAATATTTATTTATATGTAACAATGTTATAAACTAAGTCTGAAGACTGTTCATGACTTTGTCTTCTCTTTGACCAAACTCATGAATATGGGCACTACACCACCAAAAGAGACAGATTTAGAATTCAGGTTAAGATTTGGGTTAGCAGAATAGGTTAAATTTGGTTAGTCCTTAAACTTAGAACAGGAGTGAAGATTTGATTTAGCAGTAGGGTGCAAGTTCAATTCTGGATCAGAGACTGGAAGTGAAGGTTATGGTTTATAGCTAGTACGTCAGTATTTGGCTAATATAAGAGTAGAGATGAGGCTTGTTTAGAATGAGCTACTGGTCGAGACGTCAAACACCATTTGGGGCCGCACCTCTCTATTATTAATTTGGTCAGAATAGGCTCCTCATAGTAAACCGCCGAGATCTCCATCGGCTGGCCATGGCGCTCGGAGCTCTCGGACATGTCTGGAGTGGTTTCATCCTGATGTTCCGCCACCATCCGACACATCAGATTCCCTTCCGAATGGACCGGCTCCGCCTCTGACAGGGCCTCCTCTACCAAATCGGAGGATTTCCCCTTCGTTAGTTTCTCTTTGTCCTTTTCTTTCTCTTTTTCCTTCTCCTCCTTCCCTTTCTTCTTCTTCTTGTCTGCTCCTTTCACCATCTTGGCGTCGTCCCTAACAACGTGGCTCCGCGGTTACCCAGGCGACGGCATGCGCACTCACGAACTACAGCTCCCCACAAGATTCAAAACAAATGCGCCGATATGCACTTTACAATTCAAAACATATCTGGTGCATTGGCATCTGTTGCGCACCCTGCAGGCCACATTCATTTGGTGCACGAATGTGTTTTATCTTCCCATATCCGAAATTATTTTCCTTACATTTTATAGACTTAGAGGTCTACAGCCCAGAAGACCTTCGGCCCATCCAGTCTGCACCAATCAAAAACAATGAACTATTCTATTTTCCAACACTTGACCCATGACATGTACCCTGTATACCTTTCTATTTGCATGCCAACATCTAAACATTTATTACGTTATGAGGGTTACTGCCTCTTACACTTACCCCTACAGGCTATGAGTTCGAGATTCCTCCCTTCCTCTGGTTGAAAACATTTTTTCCCTCACATCCCCTTTACCTTTAGTTTACACCCCTTACTCATTGATTCCTCCACTAATAGGTCTGCTCTATCCATGCCCCTCAATTTTATACGTCTCAATCATGTTCCCTTTCAGTGTCCCGGTCCAAGGAAAATAACCCTGTCTATCCAATCTCTCTTCATAACTAAAACTGTCCAGTCCAGGCAACATCCTGGTAAACCTCCTCTGCACCCCCCCCCCCCCATCGCAATCAAATCCATCGTATGATGTGGATTCCAGAACTGCACACAGTATTCTAGCTTGGCCTAACCAACATTTTATCCAGCAGAAAATCCATGCTCTAACCCTCAGCTAACAAAGCCAAGTATACCACATGCCTTCATAACCACTTTATCCACCTGACCTGTTACCTTAACAGGTAGGATATGCACACCTAAGTCTCTGATCCTTGGTGTTTTCCATGGTTCTACCATTCATTGTGTATTCCTTTGCCATATTTGTCCTGCCTGAATGCATCATCTCTCACTTATCCAAACTGAATTCCATTTACTACAGATCAGCCCATCTGACTAGCTTGTCTATATCTTTCTGTAATCCAAGGCTATCCTCCTCACGTTTATCCCACCACTCTTCAAAAATGAGTTAAGGGGATCCTTTACATCCAACTGAAAAAGATGTTGGGGCCTTCCTTTAATGTCTCATTTGAAAGACAGTACCTCCAGCAGCGCAGCATTCCTCCGGTAATGCAATGCAGCATTTGCCTAGAATGTTTTGCTCAATGCTTTGCTGTGGAATTTGAACCCACAACCTTATGATTCAGTCAAGAGAGCCACAAACTGAGTCCAGTTAATGATTCATTATTACAGCCTATCTGCAAGGTTTTACACTCTGAGAGAGAGACACAGGCGGACAAACCAGTTCAAATATGTTGTTCCTAATATTCTGCAGATTGAAATATGTTTAAACAATTAGTTCAAAGAAAGCAATGGCTTCATGAGATTATCTTGCTCCAGAAATGCAGATTTGTGAGGCATTGAGGAATGAAGAATTCTTTGGCATACAAAAGTCACATTCCCAGACACAGATACAATAAACAAATTACTTTGTTAACAGGGATATATAGTGATTTTTTTAATAATAGATGGAAATCAATTTAAATTCACTGAAGTAAATTCCACAACTAAAATATTGATTAAAATTGCAGGTAAGCTCACACAGAATTCTAGAAAGATGGCATTTACAACAGCTTTGATTATTATATTTTAAAATGAAAGCTTTTCAAGAAATATACGTTCTATGAGTATAGTTTAATATACATGGGATGAATATAGCCATTCATTCCACCGATATCATGTCTAAATTTGCTAGATGTCTCATGGTCGGCCGCCCATGTGGGCAGTTCCAGGGATGCTCTATTTCACCCATGTGTGTAACCAATTTCTTCATCTCACTGATATGAAGCGCAGTCCCAATCATTACCTGGAGGTGGAAAAAAAAGTTGCATAACATAAGACACAACAGTACTGCCTTCAACCTGCTTCAGTTTATGCCAGGGGTTCCTGCAATATCTCATTCTTCTGCTTATTCCTTTATAGAAAGCCAAAAAAATGAGTGCTGATAAAACTATTATGCTACTGGGGACATCACAGTTCATTCTGCTCCTGACCTCTTTACCTACCATGCTTTCCAAAAGAAATCATTAAATAACAATCATAAAAAGCTTAGATAATTCATTCCTTGCCTAGTTAAAAAGAATTTAACTCCATTGTAGTTCATCAACTGAACTAGAGCAGTCAAAGCTGAGCCATTTTCCATGGCTGAATATAATGGCATATGGCCGATGCGGTCTAATTAACTGTGAGAGTTGGGTAAAAATTTAAGGGAGACATCAATAGCTACATGTAGCTATAAAGGCCATTCAGTAAGGAAAGCACAGCCCAATATGCACAGAACTGAATTTCTGAGCATTGGGAAAGAATTTATTGGGATAAGTAGCTCTTCTAATGATTCAAAACTCTTCATAAAAAGATTTGAACTTCAAGCATTGGTCAGATGTAACTCAAGGTTATACTGTAAGGAGTTTACTTCAGAATCCTAAGGGCCATTTTTCCATGAAATCAACAGTACTACTCTGCAGGGGAAAATAATTGCAAGACAAAAGCTTCTATTAAACCAAGAGGACAAATGTTATTTAATAGGGGCACAAATATAATGATTCCTTTCTCTTAGGTGCTCAATTTCTTTTAAGATTTATAAGACAATTTCATGGTCCATAACGCAATAAATTAGTGATGATCATTAAATGCACTTTGTTAGGAATGATTTGAGGAACACTTACCGACTTTCTACAAGCCCTGGAAGCAAACATCTGCCTGACTCTGGATGGTCGACACATCACCCCAGGCATGTCACTCAGCATGAAAATCAGCTCATCGATATCCTGAGGACCAAATGTCCAGTTCTTGCTCATTGGCAAGGAAACCAGCTTTACTCTATCAGTGGGTGCAGCTTTATTGAAAAACACCAAGGACAAAACAAAAACATATTCTGTAAACAGGTATTGAACAGTTACTGACCTCAACTTAATTTTCTTCAAGAATATTTATGTCCGGTGTTTTAACTACAAGGAGATAAACCAACCTTCCTCGTTTATCATAAAATCAAACCCATTCTTTCTGAATATGTCCAGGTTTTCCATCAGTACAGTTTCATTCACTGCAGTTAAATGAAGATTCTGGGGTCTAGAAGTTAAAAACAATATTTAACTATATGAAGAGAGAAGAATATATTGTTTAAATAAAAGATCAAGTCCAACTTAAATTCTACTTTCAGAATTCATCTGTAACACAGGATGACAGAAATGCTTATAGACTGTGGACAACAAAAGACATTTATGGGCAATTAACCCCACAGACTAAACTTAAATATAATGTATCCAATTATTCTGTTTACTTTTAGGTCGTAAAGTGGAATAATACAACTGAAGCCCACTAAATGGGCAGCACGGTGGCACAGTGGTTAGCACTGCTGCCTCACAGCGCCAGAGACCCGGGTTCAATTCCCCCGCCTCAGGCAACTGACTGTGTGGAGTTTGCACATTCTCCGGGTTTCCTCCGGTTTACTCCCACAATCCAAAAATGTGCAGCTCAGGTGAATTGGCCATGCTAAATTGCCTGTAGTGTTAGGTGCAGGGGTAAACATAGGGGAATGGGTGGGTGTGCTTCGGCGGGTCGGTGTGGACTTGTTGGGCCGAAGGGCCTGTTTCCACTGTAAGTAATCTAATCTAAATCTACCATCAAAAATCTGATACACTTTACATTCGACTACTAGGGAGATGTGTGTATAAATAAAATGAACTGGTCTCTTACTGAGAATCAGTCAGTCTTCAAGAAATTAGAAACAGGAGGAGACCATTCATGTGAACATCAGAATTAGCAGTTGGCCACTTTGGTTTTAGTCATTCATAGGATGTGGGCATTATTGGCTGGACCAGCATTTATGACACACCCCAGTTGTCCTTGAGCTGGTGATGTTGAGCTGACTTCTTGAACCACTGTAGTTCATTTGCTATACATAAATATACAATATCATTAGCGAAGGAGTTCCAGGATTTTGACCCAATGACAGTGAAGGAAAAAGCGATATACTTCCAAGTATTAGTTGATGAATAACTTCAAACAGGAAATGGTGTTCCCCTGTATCTGTTGCCGTTTGTCCTTTTAGGTATTAGTGGTCATGGATTTGGAAGGTGCTGTCTAAAGGAGTCTTGGTGCAACTTATATCTTGGCCCCTTAAGCCTGCTATGACATTTAATAATGCCTGACTGGTTTACTCCACATTTACACCTTCTCCCTTGTAACCTTTCACCTCCTTCCTTATTAAAAATCTGTCTACCTCCATCTTAAAAACAAAGATTCTGCTTCCACCATCCTCCTTTAAGGAAGAGTTCCAAAGGCTCATCAACCTCTGAAGTTAGTCTCAAATGGATAACTACGTACTTTAAATAGTGACTCCAGTTTTAGATTCTCCACAGGAGGAAACATCTTTTCCAATATCCACCCTATGAAGACTCCTCAGAATATTGCACCCTTCAATTAAGTCACCTCTTACTCTTGTAAACTCTAACCTTCAAACTTTCCCCAGAATACAACCCACTCATTCCAGGTATTAGTCTTGTAAACCTTCTCTGAACTGCTTCCAATGTATTTTCATTCTTCCTTAAATAAGTGAATATTGGTAGACACAGTACTCCAGATGTTGTCTTATCAGTGCTCTTTAAACTGAAGCTTCGCAGCTACTGTATTTAATTCCCCTTGCAATAATCAATAACATTCTATTAGCTTTATTAATTATTTGATGTACCTGCATACTTACCTTCTGCAATTTATTCATAAGGACGTCAATATCCCTCTGCATCTGAAGATTCTGCAATCGCTCACCATTTCTGAATTATGCTACTTTTTAATTTTTTTCAGCCAAAACAGACAATTTCACATATTCCTACATTATACTCCACTTGCTAGATCTTTGCCCCATGAGTTAACCTATCGCTATCCCTCTGTAGTCTCTTTTTGTCTCCTCATAACTTACTTTGCTACCCATCTTTATGTAACAGCTGATTTGGCAAGGTTAATTGACAAGGTTGGATCATATGGGATTGGGGTAATTTATTAGCTTGGTTAAATTACTGGCTGATGGACAGAAGACAGAGTCAGGATAATTTTTTTTTCTGGATGCGAGAAGTAACTAGTGGGGTGCCACAGGGTTTAGTCTTTGGACCCCCAACTATTTGCAATCTATTTAATGACTTGAGATACAGTGATAGAAGGCTCTATAGCCAAATTAGCAGATAACCCAAAAATAGGCGGGACGGTAAATTGCAATGAGGAATAAGAATCTTACAAATGGATATAGATGGGTTGGAAGAGTGGGTTAAATATAACAGATGGAGTTTAATATTGATAAGTGTGAGGTCACGCATTTTGGTTGGAAAAATGTGAAGGCGACCTATTATCTTAACAGGGAGAAACTGCTCCAGTGTAGGGGGAATCTGGTTATTCTAGTACACAAGTAACAGAAAACTAGCGTGCAAGTATAGCAGAGAATAGAGAGAGCAAATGGAATGTTGACTTTTATCGCTAAAGGAATAGGTAAGGAAGTATTGTTGCAACTATACAAGGCATTGGTGAGACCACACTTGGAATATTGTGCACAGTTTTGGTCCCCTTGTTTGAGGAAAGATGTAGTGGCATTGGAGGCAGTTCAGAGGAGGTTCACTATATTGATCCCAGACATGAGGGGGGTTTGTCGTATGAAAAAAGATTAATAGTTTAGGCCAATACTCTCTGGAATTTAGAAGAATGAGGGAGATCAAATTGACGTATTCAAGATGATAAAAGGTTAAAATCAATATGAAGCAGATGCTATCTCTTGCGAGACATTCTAGTGCAAGGAACAGATACGACGTGTCCTTGATATGTATGTACCTGTCAAGCAGGAAAGAGATGGTCTTGTGAGGGAACCTTGGTTGACGAGGGAGGTTGAATGTCTTGTAAAGAGGAAGAAGGGGGCTTAGAGAGGGCATGAAAAATCTCTGGCGGATAGGATCAAGGATAACCCAAAGGCATTTTATGCGTATGTGAGAAACATGAGAATGACAAGAACAAGGGTAGGTCCGATCAAGGACAGTACTGGGAGACTCTGTATTGAGTCGGAAGAGATAAGTGAAGTCTTGAATGAGTACTTTTCTTCAGTATTTACAAACGAGAGGGACCGTATTGTTGAAGAGGTGACTGTGAAACGGACTGGTAAGCTAGAGGAGATACTTGTTAGGAATGAAGATGTGTTGGACATTTTGAACAACTTGAGGATAGACAAGTCCCCCGGGCCTGACGGGACATATCCTGACGGGAAATGTGGGAAGCAAGAGAGGAAATTGCAGTACCGTTGGCAATGAGCTTCTCGTCTTCACTGGCAACGGGTGTGGTACCAGGGGACTGGAGAGTGGTGAATGTTGTGCCCCTGT
>NC_057730.1:19462202-19478707 GCF_004010195.1 Chiloscyllium plagiosum
TGTTGCTGGAAAAGCGCAGCAGGTCAGGCAGCATCAAAGGAGAAGGAGAATCGACGTTTCGGGCATAAGCTCTTCTTCAGGAATGAGGAGGGTGTGCCAAACTCTTAGCCTGCTTGGCACACCCTCCTCATTCCTGAAGAAGAGCTTATGCCCGAAACGTCGATTCTCCTTCTCCTTTGATGCTGCCTGACCTGCTGCGCTTTTCCAGCAACACATTTTTAAGCCCATATGTAATTAGTCCTTTGTATGGAACAAATGTATTTAGTCCTTTCATCCAACTAATTTAAAACAATTGTAAATGATTGATGCCTGAGCAGCGATTCCCACCTCTACACTCTATTTTCTGTTAACTCGCCAATCCTCTATCCATGCCCCCATGAGCTCTTAGTTTCTGCAATACTTTGATGTGGTACCATTAATGCCTTCTGGAAATCCAAGTTCAATCCATCCATCCATTTGCCTTTACCCTCTGAGTGCCTTATTTTATTGAAGAATTTCAATAGATTGGTTAAAATATTTGTGAAAAAGGACAGTTTGTTTAGGCTTTCCATCGTGTACTCATCAGGACAATTTGCACGAATACCAATTTAAGAGGAAAACCAACCTTTACATTGCATGAGAGAGGAGAATGTTGATGGATTGGCAAGTAAACCCAGAATGGCAAAAACATCAACATGGAAAACACACCTATTAATGCTGATTAACAGTTAACAGCTAGGCTTTGATAAAATTTTAAACCAAGCAAGTTGACTGTTTAGTCAACTAAGAAATGACAAATTAAAACAGTGTACTGTGTATGCATGTTCTTTCCATCTGTAAAGAACAGGGTCCTGTGAATATAAAGCCTCCGGCACATGTAAGTAAGCCACACAGCAGTCGAGACTGATAATTCAAAATTGGTTGTCAGTGTAACTCCTTACCCTTTCAGGATTATCCAGTAAATGTTATCCAGTTGCTGAATTGCATCTAAATGTTAGAAACATACTGGGAGTATTGCAAGCCCAGGCTGGCTGAGAATGATCAGTGCCTTGCTTGTTAAAAACAGCCAAACAAACATGCTGTTTGATACAACCCATCAGTCTTTGGGATGTACCAAATAACACACTAGCACTGAAATTCATACACCTCATTAATCATTTGTGTATTAGGCAAAAGGCCTTTTGGCACAATGCCAGCATTCTGCAGTTGACAAACATCACTCATGCTTCCACTGTGTAGTAGCTACATTTAAAAAACAATTATTAATTCATGGGATGTGGGCTTCACTGGTTGGGTAGCATTTTTTGTCCATTCCAAGTTGCCCTTGAAAAAGTTGTGGTGAGCTGCTGTCCTGAACTGTTGCTGTAGATACGCCCACAATGCAATTAAGCGGAGTGTTCCAGGATTTTGATCCAGGAACACAAATATATTTCCAAGTCCAAATGGTGAGTGGCTTGGAGGGGAACTTGCAGCTGGTGGTGTTCCTATGTACTTGCTTTCCTTATCCTTCAAGATGGAAGTGGTCATAGGTTTGGAAGGTACGGTCTAAAGAACTTCAGTGAATCTATGCAGTGAATCCTCTGGAAGATACACACTACTGCTACTGAATGTTGATGGTGAAAGGAATGGATGGAAAGGGAAAGTGGCTGCTTTGTCCTGGATAGTGACAGGCATCTTGAGTTTTGTTTGAGGCAAGTGAGACATATTCTATGACATGCCTGACTTATGCCTTGTAGATAGTGGATAGGCTTTATGGAGTTGGTGAGTTATTCGCTACAGTATCTCTTACTTTCTACTTGATCTTGTAGCTACAGTATTTATAGTGGCTAGTCCAATTCAGTTTCTGGTCAATGGTAACCCTTAGGATGTTGATAGTCAGCGATTCAGTATGGTAATGTCACTGAATGTTAAGAGACAATGATTAGATTCTCTTCAGAGGAATCAGAGCTTGGCATTTGTGTTGCATGAATATTACTTGCCACTTTTCAGCCCAAGCCTCGATGTTGCCCAGGTCTTGCTGCATTTGGGCATAGAGTACTTCAGTATCTGAGAAGTCACAAATGGTATTGGACACTATACAATCATTGAAAACATCCCCACTTCTGATCTTACCATGGAAGCAGATTATTGATGAAATTGTTCGGCTGAGGACACTACACTGAGAAACTCCTGAAGAGATATCCTGAGAACGGAGATGCCTAACATCCAAAAACTACAATTATCTTTGTCTGTGCCAGGTATGACTCCAACCTGCCAAGTGTTTTCCTCGATTCCCATCTTGCTCGAGCACCTTGATGCACACTTGGTCAAATATGGCCTTGCTGTTAAGGGCAGTCACTTTCTCCACCTCTTGAATTCAGCTCTTTTTTCCATGATTGAATCAAGGCTGTAATGAGGTTGGGAGATGAACGGGCCTGGTGGAACCCAAACTGGGTGATAGCCAGCAAGTTATTGCTAAGCAAGTGTTGCTTGATAGCACTGATGATTAAATTGTCCATTACTTTACTGACAATCAAGAGTAAAGTGATGGGCCGATAATTAGCCAGGTTGGATTTACCCTAGGCAAATTTCCACATTGTTGGGTAGATGTCAGTGTTGTAGCTGTACTGGAACATCTTGGCTAGGAGTGCTGCAGTTCTGGGGCACATCTTCAGTTATCGGAAATATTGTCAGGATATATAGCCTTTACAATATCTAGTGCTTACAGCTATTTCTTGATAACTTCAGGGTATCAAATTGGCTGAAGACTGTGATGCTGGGATCTCTAGAGAAGGCAGAGATGGATTGTTGCAAATGCTTCAGTCTTATCATTCTAACTGATATGTTGGCCTCCCCCTCATTGAAAATGGAGATTGTTTGTGGACCCTCCTCCATCATTGAGTTGTTTCATTGTTGACCACCATACAGAGCTTATAGCTGATCCACTGGTAGTGGAATCATTTAGGTCTGTCAATCAGTTGCTGTGTAAGCTGTTTAGCATGCAAGTAGTCCTGTTTAATACCTTTACCAGACTGACATTTCATTTTCAGTTATGCCTGCACTGTTCCTGGAACGTCCTCTTGCATTTTCCACTAAACCAGGTTTGATCGCTTGGCTTAACGGTATAGTGGAGGATATGCTGGACCATAATATTGTGTTGTATTATGATTCTGCTGTGGCTCATAACGCACAACATCTTATGTATGTCTAATCTTGAGTTGTTCGACCTATTCGAAGTCTATCCTATTTAGCACAGTGATACTGCCACACAACACAATATAATTTCAATGTGAAGGACAGGGCTTCATCTCCATCTTGGTGGTTGGAGTCAACATTGAGGACTCCCAGGGCAAGTCCATCCACCACTGCACTGCCACTTCTGCTGAGTGTGGCTAGCTGGTGGGACAGGACATACTCAGGGATAGTGATGGTCGTGTCTGGCACATTACCTGTATGGGATGGTTCAGTGAGTATGACTATATAAGGCTGTTGCATGACGATTCTGTGATACAGCTCTCGTAATTTTGGCACTAGCTCCTTGATGTTACGAAGGATGACTTTTCAGGTCAACAGGGTTGCGTTTGCCATTGTTGTTTCTGCTGCTAGATTGGTGCCAGGTAGTCTGTCCATTTAATTTCTTTTTTGAAACTTTCCAGCAATTGTTACACTCTACATCCCAATTTATGCCATCCTGTAGCCAAGTCTTTGTGATTCAGCTTCTGAAATATGTTCCACTATTCAGTTAGGTAATGGCTGATCTGTACTTCAACATTAGCCCTGTATCCTAACAAAAAGGTATTGATCTCAAGCTTGTCAGCTTTCTCAGGAGAAAATTCCAATATTCCTTCCCCTCTGTGACTTAGTGAAAAGTGCATTTTCGGAAATAATAAGTAATTTCATTCAGATAACAAAGATAACAAACAACAAATAGTAAATCTTACACTATAAGCTTTTGACTTTGAAGAACTGTGTGCTGCTGCAACATTTCAAAGTTGTACTTCTCATCAGTGGCATGCTGGTCCACAATGAACAGGTCTGAATCCACTTTAGTGATGATAAATCCCAAATTGAACTGACCAATAATTTCCATGCTGGCAAACATGTCTTTGCTGCAAACAGTACAAAACAAGATCACTAAATACAAGGCTAATGCAAAATATTTCAGAGAAGAAAATGTGCCATTACACCTATCACTAAATAAACTTCATGCAAGATAAAGCAGAGCTCCAATACCCAATAACAGATGGTTGGCGATAGGTCACAAATATCTACACCGTTTCTAAGAAAACAATTGCTAAAACATCAGATTTTACTTAAACTTTATATTGAAGAGATTAGACTAAATTAGATTAGATTCCCTACAGTGTGGAAACAGACCTGTCGGCCCAGCCAGTCCACACCGACCCTCTGAAGAGTAACCTATCCAGACCCAATTCCGTCTGCCTAATGCACCAACACGATGGGCAATTTAGTACAGCCAATTCACCTAACCTGCACATCTTTGGATTGTGGGAGGAAACCGGAGCACCCGGAGGAAACTCACACAGACACGGGGAGAATGTGCAAACTCCACACAGTCAGCCGAGGCTGGGATTGAACTTGGGACCCTGGTGCTGTGAGGCAGCAGTGCTAACCACTGAGCACAATATACTGTTAGTTTAAATTAGTCTAGCATAGAGTATTAGTAGCTAACACTCCTTTCTTCACCAACAATGTACTGCTTTATTTGCAGTGCTGCACATCAGATGTGATGTTAAACTGAAATCCCATTTGCTTTTCATGTGGTCTATAAAATTGATGATGAGATGGTGGAGTTTATCATGTACCAATGATTAATGAACAAAAGCACTTTCTTCATCATAGCTTGTTTAAAAGTAAGGTGCCACATCAAGATCATTGTAGAAAATTAAAGCTCACGGTGTAGGGAGTAGCATAGTGGCATGGCTAGAGGATTAGCTGACTAACAGGAAGCAGACTGTAGGTGTGAATGGGTCTTTTTTAGGTTGGCAAGATGTAACGAGTGGTATGCCATGGAGATCAGTTATGGGTTCAACTGTTCACAATGACCTGCTGAATTTTCTGGCAACACAAAGGTAGCTAGATAAGTAATTTGTGAACAGTACACAAGGAGGATACAAAAATAATTAGTTAATTAAGTGGGAAAATGGGAGTATTACATGGAAAAATGTGAAATTGCCCATTTTGGCAGGAAGAAGAAAGAACCATTTTCTAAATCTTGTGAGATTATAGAGCTCTGAGATATAAAGAGATCTGAGTGTTCTCACGCATTAAGCCACAAGATTAATATTAAGTTACCTTTTAATTTGAGTGAAACGGAGTACAAAAGTAGGGAGTTTATATTTCAAGCTATAAGGGTATTGACGAGTCATCATCTGGAAAGATGTCAATGTGTTGACAGGTTTACTAAACTAAAAATTTACACTGACCATTAATTGTGCACAGCAACATAATTAGAAATTGTGTTATAAAATAGATAATTGTAGTCATAACACTTAGAATGAGGGAAGGCCATTTGAACTCTCTTAACCTTGCTTTTTGTATAGTCTCCATACATATAAGCTCTTCTGGACATTGCTGGGATAAAGTTTATATACATATTATTTGATATTTACAATTAGTCTAGTAACGTTCAAGTGCAATAAAAAGCTGGTAATCATAATGATCCCACTGAACAGTGCATCAGGCTTGAAAGAAAGAATGGTTTACCATGCTCCTACCTCATTTAAATAATGTGGTCTTGAATTGTTTACTATTGTGCTTTAGGGAAGAAAATCGGCTGTCCTTACCTAGTCAGGTCTACGTATGATTCCAGATCTTTAGCAATATTGTTGACTCTTAACATGAAATAGCCTATTAAGCCATTGCGTTTTGTAATCAAGGCAGCAGTTCACCACCACCTTCGTAAAGGCAAATAGGAATGGGTAATAAATACTGGCCTTGATATTAAGCAACAGATTCGGTGAATGAATTTTAAAAAATGACAATTTAATTACCTTATCTCTTTTCTGAGTTCAGCCTCTGCTGCTTGATTGTCTCCAGGTCTAATTTGGGCTCGAAATCGCCTGCATCTCTGGGCCTCTTTTTGAAGTGCTTGCTGTTCATGGACTAACTTCATCCTTAAAGCAAGAAGGGCCATAGAGAAAGGGAGTATCGCAATCTTTTTATTCATTTCTACTGGTATATCAATCTCTGAAGTCTGAAATAATCCAGGTTCTGAAGGCAAGCTATCATCCAAACACGAGCCGCTAACCTTCATGCGTTTTTCACCCTGGATGACATAACCATGTGAACAAGAATCTGCCAATAGTCGGCTGCAATTTTCCGCTGAATCTGACTTCTCTGTTAGCTCACTAATGTTAGGCACCAAAACTTCACAGCCAATCATTTCAGTTTTCAGTTCTTTCTCCCCTTTCCCAGCTTCTGAAAACTTTTGGAGCATGTTCGACAAGCTAACAGCATTGTCAGAGCCACCAGTGGATTTCGACATAGCGTTAGTCTTTAGTGTGTTGTAATCACATTCTGATGGTTGTATAGTGCAACCTTTTGCAGAATCTGTACCACTTTCAGAGTCCATGGAGTTCTGCTCCATTTGTTTGGGATTTCCAGATACTGGCATGTGGTCAGTCCTACAATCAGGCTGAGGGCTACTCAGTTTACAACTGGTAAAAAAATTGTGCAGTTTTCTTTGCACTGGAAAGTCCTGTTGTTTATTAGACTTGGGCACACATAATGATGACCTGTGTAGGGAGTATGCTTCACGCAACCTGGCAACGCCCACATACTTCTCTTTATCTGAATACGATTGCGTGGGTGATTGCTGCTTAAGTGGAACAGATGACTTCGGACTGACAGCCATAGGAACTTTTTCAGAGATTCCTAAAACAGGGAACACAACTTCATATTTAAAAATAAAAAATGATCTATTACAATATTGCACGAAATGCACTGTTATAGAAGTTTTAAAAATGCTTTCCTGTGTTATTAGTGTTACTAATCTGGTTGTATTTGTTGCCCCTTCTTCATTAGCCAGGACATTAAAAGCCAGCACAAGCTGGAACTGCAGTCATTCTTGAACCAAAGTAAGTGGGATGGGTTAGGGTGGGGTGGGTGACTGCAGCTTTACTTCCCTGAAGGACATTGATTTTGTTTTCAAAATGTAGTTCATTAATGTTCTGGCAACGTTTTGCGATGATTTTTCTGGTGTCAGCTCACTAATATTCAGATTGACAGAATTCTATTTCACAACTTGCCATCATGGGATATGAACTCGTGACCTTTGGGTTCTGAATTTAGTGCCAAAGGCACAGTGCTACAACTGAAAGAAATTTTACGTTAAGATTTTTGTTTGATGAGAAGCCAGACTAAATCTTGTTTAGCAATTGAAGTGCTGCAGAATTATTTACAAGTCTGAATTAGTGTTTTGGTTTTACAGATATTTGTGAATATAGCCATAATTTGTGTATGCCAGAGATGTGTGAGTAGCATTGTCTTTGAAATAATTCAACTCCAATTAGGAGCAATTTGAAACACTCAAAATGACAGTGCCTTCACCAAGTGGAATGTATACTTTCAAATATTGCATCATTCCATTTCTAATTCTCAAAGTACTCACTACACAACCAAAAAAAAACTTTAAACCATTCATTTTAGATCTCATAAGCCTAAAAATGATGACTTTTGATTTTATTGAATAAATACTTATCAACTTCCTACACCACTCCTGAGTCACACAACTTTGAGCTGTTAATCATAAGGAAATAATGCAGGCATTCTCTTCATTGTCGCTAGATCCAAATTCTGGGAGTCTCCCTCTATAAGCACTGTGGCAGTATTATCACCACAGGAAGTACCATAGTTCAAGAAGGTGGTTCACCAAAATCTTCTTGTAGGCAATTAGAGGCATGCAATAACAACACAAATGTACAAAGAGAACTGCAACAGAGGATTTCAATATAAACATTTCAAGTGACTTTTTGCTACTCCGATAAACAAGTTTTCATAGGGGTTTTTTTTATAATTTATATCAGAATGATCTGCTTGAAGTACAGTTCACATTTAGCCACATCTTAATTTACAATGTAATGCAACTCTTACCTATATTAATCTACAGTATACACAATCAAACATCATTAAATATCTATACTATAGGTATTTCATTTAAATAGACTTTAATAGAAGATTTGTTTCTACTATAAGTTTTTTGATCCATAATATTCTGCACACTGGAACTAAAAGACAGCAATTATAGAATATTTTAGGTTCAGGTTTCGCACACATCAATACTTTTCTATTGAGAAGGATGGACATCGTGATGTTCTTTACCTGGCTTCTGTGGAAACTTCTCATTAACTTCGAGCTTGTTAACATTAGAATCATATATCTGAATAAGGGATGTCTTCAGGATTGCAAGAAGCAGCTTTTCCTCCTGAAGAAGAATTTGTCTTTTGTCTGGTGTAACATTGAGGTCAACAGACTCTAAAAATGGCAAAGCACATCTAGTAAATGAAGATAGCTGCAATTATTAGGAAGGTACATCATATCTTGGCTGCATAAATCATCAGAATAGAAGTCCATTACTATAATCAATGCACAATTTCCTCTTTTTCTCATTTTAAATAAACTATTTAGTGCATTAGCTAATAATGTTTTCCAGTTTAGTTATTCACAAATACAATAGCTGAAACATATATCTGACTCTAACTTACCAGAATTAACACAGATATTAAGGGCAACAAATGGATACTGATGCTTGTTGTACATGTGATAGACTTCATTTACAAGTTTGGAAACCTAAAGATAACGTTAAATCATTTTAGTCATCAAAGAAACAAACACAATGTTAAATAAATATATCTACCAAGTCATAGAATCATAGAGCATGACAGCATGGAAAAGGCCCTTTGGCTCATTGAGTCTGTGCTGGTCAAAAACAACTAATTAACTATTTTAATCCTATTTTCCAGCACTTTGCCCACAGCCTAGTATGTCTAGGCATTGCAAGTGCACATCTAAATACTTCTTAAATGGATTTCTGCCCCAACACCCTTACAGATAGCAAGTTATAGATTCCCACCATCTTCTGAGTGAAAATACTTTTCCTCACACTCCATTTAAACTTCCTGCCCCTTACCTTAAATCTATGCCCCCCGGTCACTGATCCCTTCACCCAAGAGAAAAAGATTCTTCCCGACTACCATGTCTGTCTCCCTCATAATTTTGTACATCTTAATTACGTCCCTCTCATTCTGCTCGAAGGAAAATACCCCAGTCTATCCAATTTCTCTTCATAACTAAGACTGTCCAGCCAGGCAACATTCTGGTAAATCTCCTTGGCACCCTCTCCCATGCAATCACATTCCTCCTATAATGTGGATTCCAGAATTATACACAATACTCTAGCTGTGGCAAAGCAATGTTCTATACAGTTCCAGCCTAATCTGCCTGCTCAAACGCTATGTCTCAGCCAATAAAGGTAAGTATCCAAATGCTTCTTAACCACTTTATCTACCTTTAGTGAGATCTTATTTTACTTCTCCATTCTTTCCAATTTGTCAATTATTTCATATTTTAGGATCCCTCAAGACCAGTAATCATTTTTAGATGATGTTACACAGCAAGTTAGTATGCACTTTGCCAAGAGAAACATGATAATGTGTGGAATGACAACCATGAGTTTGTCCATTTACTTCCTACAAAAAGGTTTATCGGCTTTCAAAGATCCCAGAAAAGTCACAAATTGAGCGCTAGAAAACATCAACATGATCACAGACCAACCACAAAGAACCACTGTCACAAGTGAGATCAGAACCTAATAAAGAATCAAAAGCACAAACTGTGATCGGGGACTGAATGCATTGATGGATCACTATGTTATGAAAAATATATGTTAACTATAACTCCACAATCACAAAACTAGGTTGTCAGGCCACCCAAAGTCATTGGAATCAAAAAGCGTGGTGTTGAGAAAGCACAGCTGGTCAGGCAGCATCTGAGGAGCTCTTCATCAGGAATGGAAAGGGAGGGGGCTGCCCAAGGGCGCTGAGATAAATGGGAAGGATGTGGGGTTGAGGGGAAGGTAGTTCAAAACTCGCTGGGTAGTTGAAGGTGTGGGGGTGAGGTGAAAGGTCAGAGAGGAGGGTGGAGCGGATAGGTGGGAATGGAGGTGGACAGGCAGGACAGTTCAACAGGCCAGTGCCGAGTTAGGAGGTTGGATCTGGGATAAGGTGAGGGCAGGGGAGATGAGGTAACTGGTGAAATCAACATTGATCCCATGTGGTTGGAGGGTCCCAAAGTGGAAGATGAGACGTTCTTCCTCCAGGCGTCAGATGGCTCGGGTTTGGTGGTGGAGGAGGCCAGGACTTGCATGTTCTTAGTGGAATGGGAGGGGGAGTGAAGTGTTCTGCCACAGGGTGGTGGGGTTGTTTAGTGCATGTGTTCCAGAGCTATTCAACGAAATCTCAATCAATTGGGATAGTATGCATGCCAACAGAGTTGTCAATAGTTGCTATAATTTGATTTTTCACAGTTTGCACTGCTATTGCTCTTTACCTTCAATGGGTCACATGGTCGCTGATTGATAAAGAAAAACTGTCGATCAGTTGAACTTCTCCCAACACCATGATCACTACGAGACACGAACCCTGTGATTCTTCAGTGTACCGCAGAAAGGAAAGTTACTGTTATTGTACATAAAATATTATTCGTTAGTATGAACTGTCAGGTCAGCAGAATAGCTGTGTCCCTTTACAGTACTCCCTCTTGGCAGTTGTTGCTTGTATTGTTATCCTTACCCAGGAAAGGATATTCTAGCCACTTAGGGATGCAATGAATGTTCACCAGTCTGATGCCTGGGATTGTGGGATTCTTCTTGAGAACAGATTGTGGGGATTGAATTTGTATTCTTTAGAGTTTGATGAATGAAAGATGGTCTAATTGAAATAATCAAAAATCTTACATGGCTCAACTAAATAGGGAGGATACTACTTCTAGTTGGAGGAGTCCAGAACCAGGAGACACAGTCTCAGAATAAGCGATCGGTTATGTGGAAATGAAAGGAGAAGGGATTTATTTGTTCGAAGTGGTGTATCTTTGGAATTCTGGACCCCAGGGGCTATGTTCGCTCAGTTATTGATTATGTTCAACATAGAAATCAATAGATAGTTAGACATTAAAACATCCAGTAATATGACAAACATACTGGCATTTTTTGAGAATGTAACAAGTAGAGAATGGTTGGAGGAACCAGTGATGTGGTCTACTTGGATTTCTAAAAACATTCAATAAAGATCTTACATAAGAGATTAGCATCTAAAATTAAAGCACATTGAGGCAGTGAACTAACATAGAGCATTTGCTGGCAGATAGGAAACAAAGAGTAGAAATAAACTGGTCATTTTCTGAGTTGCAGTCAGTGAACAAGTGAGGTACTACAGGTATCATTTTTTGGAGCCCCAGCTATTCACAAATTATATTAGCAATTTCAATGGGGGAGTCAAATATAATATCTCCAAGTTTGAAGAAATATAAAGCTGGGTGAGAGATTGAACTGTGAGGTGGATGCTGATGCTTTAGTGTGATTTAGATAAGTTGAGTGAGAGAGTAAATGCATGGCATATTAAATATAAGGTGGATAAATGTGAGGTTATCCATTTTAGTAGCAAAAATAGGAAGGCGGATTATTAGTGGAAAGATGGGGAAGAGGAAAGTGCACTGAGATCTGAGCATCTTTGAACCTTATTCACTGAAAGTATGCATATAGGAGCAGCTGGTGATGAAAGTGGCAAATGGTATGTTGGCCTTCATAGCAAGAGGGTTGAGCATAGGAGCAAGAGGGTTGAGCATAGGAACAAGATGTGCTGTGCAAAACCTGCGTCCACACCACTCCCCTCACCTCTGTCCAAGGCCCAAGGGATCCTTCCACATCTATCAGAAATTTACCTGTACTGAGTTTTGAGAAGATTTGTAGCTCAGGTTGAGGTTCTGGATGTAGGTTTGCTCGCTGAGCTGGAAGGTTCATTTTCAGACATTTCATCACCATACTAAGTAACTTCTTCAGTAAGCCTCCGAATGAAGCACTGGTGGTGTAGCCAACTTTCTATTTGTATGTTTGAGTTGCCTGGGCTTGGTGACATCATTTCCTGTGGTGACATCATTTATGGTGATGCCATTTCCTGTATCCAAAATTCACAAACCAGGAGTCCCTCCCCCCCAGACCCATAGTCTCGCTACCTGGAACACCAACTTTCAGATTGGCCAAGGAGCTATACTAAAGACTAAAACACTTAGTAGAAGACTCACGGCACTCCATCCACTCCACCCAAGAATTCCTGAAGACCATCAAAAACACCAAGATAGAAGAGGATGAAATAATGGTTACAAGTCCTGTCCACATCCATCAACATCAACCTGGCCAAGGAAACACTGACTACATTATTAGAAGAACCAAAGACACATACACCAAACACCACCAAATTCATCAGCAAGAACAGTATCGTCAAGCTAATGGACCTATGCCTTACCACCCACTTCACCTTCAACAACAAAACCTACAGATAAAGCAACACCCATGGGATCTCCAATATCAGGGTTCTTAGCAGAGGCAGTAATGCAGAGACTTGGACAAACAGGTCTGCCAACCATCCAACTCAAACTTAGTGTCCGCTACATGGATAACACCTTTGTCATCACTAAACAAAACAAATTAGAGGAGACCTTCAAGATCATCAATAATACCCTTACTGGCATAAGATTCACTAAAGAGGAGGAAAACAACAACAAACTGCCATTCCCAGCTGTCACAGTAGAGCGAACAGCCAATGGAGGACTTCAAACCAGCGTCTACAGAAAAACAACACATACGGACTAAATATTGAACTACAGAAGCAATCACCCCAACATCCACAAAAAAAGCTGCATTAGAACATTATTTCACCACACACTGCTGCACAAAGGAACTACGCAGAGCAGAGGAAAATCACCTATGCAGTGAATTCAAAAAGAACGGGTACCCAATGAACACAGTCCACGATTTCTGAGCAAAAACCCAAACAAGCAAAACATGACCAGAAACCCTAGCCACTCTCCCCTACATCAAAGACATCTCGGAAATGACTGCCAGACTACTCAGACCCCTTGGCATCATGGTAGCCCATAAACCCACCAACACACTATAACAGCAGCTAATTAACTTGAAAAATCCTATGCAGACAACAAGCAAAACTAATGTCATTTACAAAATACCTTGCAAGAACTGTAACAAACACTACATTGGACAAATAAGCATAAAACTAGCCACCAGGATATATGAACATCTACTAGCCACAAAACAACATGACCCACTCTCACTAGTATCCTTACATACAGATGAGGAAGGACACCACTTTGACTGGGACAACACATCCATCCTTGGACATGCCAAACAGAGACACGCACGAGAATTCCTAGAAGCATGGCATTCCAACCGGACCTCTATCAACAAACACATTGACTTGGATCCCATTTACCACACCCTCAGAAGAAGAACAGGAAATGACATCACCATAGAAAATGATGTCACCACAAGAAATGAGACCACCAACCCCAGGAAATTCAAACATATAATTAGAAGGCGAGCTACATCACCAGTGCTGCTTTCAGAGGCTTATTGAAGTTGTTACCTAGTATGGTGATGAAATGTCTGAAAACGAACTTTCCAGCCCAGCGAGCAAACCTACATCCATTTACCCGTACCTCTATCAATGTCATCTGCT
Organism: Chiloscyllium plagiosum; assembly: GCF_004010195.1. Taxonomy (NCBI): domain Eukaryota; kingdom Metazoa; phylum Chordata; class Chondrichthyes; order Orectolobiformes; family Hemiscylliidae; genus Chiloscyllium; species Chiloscyllium plagiosum. Next base: position 19,475,930 of record NC_057730.1, read on the forward strand.
GCATCCATTGCACCCGGTGTGGTCTCCTCTACATCGGGGAGACAGGATGCCTTCTAGCGGATCCTTTCAAAGAACATCTCTGGGACACCCGCACCCACCAACCCCACCGCCCCATGGCTGAACACTTCAATTCCCCCTCCCACTCCGTCAAGGACATGCAGGTCCTGGGCCTCCTCCGCCAAACAATTACTACCCGATGCCTGGAGGAGGAATGCCTCATATTCCTCCTTGGAACCCTGCAACAACATGGGATAAATGTGGATTTCAACAACTTCCTCATTGCCCCTCCCCCCACATTATTCCAGTCCCAAGTCTCCAACTCGGCATCACCCTCCAGACCTGTCCATCATTCCACTTTCTGACCTATCACCCTCTCCCTCACTTTCATCCACCTATCGTTTTCCCAGCTACCTTTCCCCAACCCCACCCCCTCCAATTCATCTCTGAGCCCCATCCCACAAGCCTGATTCCTGATGAAGGGCTTATGCCTGAAACATCGATTCTCCTGATCCTTGGATGCTGCCTGATCTGCTGTGCTTTTCCAGCACTACACTCTCGACTCTGATCTCCAGCATCTGCAGTACTCACTTTCTCCCGGTGTTGTCACAATTAAATCTATAATATAACTCCATTTATTAACAATTAATCATAACTGACCTGTAGAGCTTTACAGGAATGTCAGTAGAATTAATTCCATAATCTTCACAAATTGCCTCACTTGGGCTTTGTTGAACAAAAGGAATAACATTCTGTAACTGGAAAGCACAGAAAACAAATGCTACATTAAATCATTTGGAACAGAAAAGTATAATTTGTCTCATTATACTTCTTTGAAAGTACGAACCAGTCAGACCTATATTCCTACTTTTCATTTATTTAATTGCCTTTGAAAGTTGTTAACAAATTTGCTTCCACTGTCCTTTTAAATAGGACATTCCAGATTACCACAATGCACTTCTCTATTTTAATCCTGGGTACATAGCAATGCCTAAAAAGCTATTAATGTGACAAGAAGCTCTGACATTTTTAATATATGTAAATAATCGCATGGGTGGTAACATTTGGCTTTCACAACAGTAAATTACTAGTAGAAGTATAAAATTACTAACTGTAAAATTTCATTCCAACTTATTTATTTTTATAATATATTTTTATTAAGAAAAAATAGATTTTTAAATATTACAAATACAAAACAATGCAATTCAAGTCAGTACAAAAATAGTACAAAACTAAACCCAAATAAAAAAAAACAATTCCCCAACCCACCCTCCTGTACAAATGTATAAACATATATAGAGAAATATAAAATTAAAAAAAAAACAAAACTAGCTATTTAACTAAGTAAATAAATACCTAACAACAAACAAACAAAACAGTCATACATTCACAGTTCCTCCTCCCTGCATTTTGGACTCATGAAACACAATCATTACAGCTATATAAAAGCCCTTGTTAGTGTGGCAGATAAATCTGTGTCCAGGTATATCAAAAAGGGTTGCCATGTCTTGTAAAAATTCTTAGTTTTGTGTTGTACCATATTTGTGAGAAAATCCAGGGGAATATACTCCATAACAATCTTCTGCCAACCCGACAGGCCTGGGGGGTTTTCGGATATCCAAACTAGCAAGATATTCTTCCTTGCACAGAACGTAAGAATATTGAAAAGTTTTTTCTTATGCGCGTCTGCAGGAAATACAATGGGTTGGCCCAAAAGGAGAGAAATAGGGTCCTTCTCCACCCCTACACCTATAATCCTCTCCATTGCACCCCCCATAGCACTCCAATATGTTTGAAGCCTTTCACAAGACCAAAGACAATGGGTAAGAGTGCCCATGCAGACCTTGCACTTGGGACATGCTGAAGATACCCCTGGTTTAAATTTTGACAAACGGTCTGGGGCTAAGTGGACCCTGTGGAGAGTCTTCAACTGTAAAGCAGGGGTCCTATTGCAAATTGATATCTACCTTGCATTCTCGCAAATATCCTCCCATGCCTCTGAAGAAACTTCAACACCCAGCTCTCTTTCCCACATCTTGCAGAGTCGATCAGACTCATCTGAGGTGGCATCCCCCAATTGGCAATATAAAGTACTGACAGAGAGTGTACTCTTAGCCCTTAGTATCCCTCCTTCTATGTCAGATTTGTAGGGATCAGTCAAAAGTGTGGCCTTTTTTTGAATAAAATCCCCAACTTGAAAAAAACGAAAGAGGTCTCTATTAGGTAACTCGTACTTCCATACTAACTGATCGAAGGACATCGTTACATCTCCCTCAAATAATTTGTGGGCGGCAAGATGGCACAGTGGTTAGCACTGCTGCCTCACAGTGCCAGAGACCCGGGTTCAATTCCCACCTCAGGCGACTGACTGTGTGGAATTTGCACATTCTCTCATTCTCCCACACTCCAAAAATGTGCAGGTTAGGTGAATTGGCCATGCTAAATTGCCCGTAGTGTTAGGTGCAGGGGTAAATGTAGGGGAATGGGTCTGGGTGGGTCCGCTTCAGCGGGTCGGTGTGAACTTGTTGGGCCGAAGGGCGTGTTTCCACACTGTAAGTAATCTAAATCTAAGTAAATCACCCATGCAAGATATACCCCGAGCTGCCCAACATTTAAATCCTGAATCTATCATAACCGGTTGAAAACCCGGCATACCCACCAAAGGTGTAAACAAAGATGTTTTGCCAATATTACCTTCCCTCTGCCAAATTGCCCTCCATGCTTTAACAGTATTGATGACTATTGGGTTATGGCAATATTCCCTAACTATCCTCACCTTGT
>NC_057730.1:19478816-19479738 GCF_004010195.1 Chiloscyllium plagiosum
CTGAAAAAGCGCCAAACGCGTGAATGCATTGTATCAGACTGCTGGATTTGTCAAGAAAATTAGAACATCATCTGCATACAGCGAGATCTTATGTAATTTTGACCCCACTTCTGGAGCTGATATATTGAGGTCCCCACGAATGGCCTCTGCCAACGGTTCAATCACCAATGTAAAAAGTAATGGTGAAGGGGGACAGCCCTGCCGGCTGCCCCTAGAAATATTAAAATTATTTGATCGTACCCCGTTAGTAATGACCGCTGCGAGAGGTACACTGTAGAGAACCGTTACCCATCTTATGAAAACTCTGCCCAGACCAAACCGATCTAGAGTATAGAAAAGGTACGGCCACTCAACTCGGTCAAATGCCTTCTCTGCATCTAAAGAAATCACCAATCCCTGTATTGACTGCTGTTGGCATGCATGAATTATGTTAAGCAGCCTCCTAACATTATTGGAGGATCTGCGATCCTTTATGAAGCCTGTCTGATCCTTTTTAATAATAGAGGGTAACACAGTCTCCAGCCTTAACGCGAGAGCCTTAGGGAGGATCTTAAAGTCCACATTTAAGAGCGAGATGGGCCTGTGTGAAGCACAGTCTTCCGGATCCTTCCCTTTTTTTAAGGATAAGTGAAATATTGGCCTCTCTCAGAGATGGTGGGAGACAATATGACTGTATGAATCATTAAACATTTTCAGCATCGGGCCTGACAGTATACTTATAAATTCCTTATAGAATTCACTGGGAAGTCCGTCAGGACTGGGCGCCTTTCCACTCTGAAGCTGCCTCACAGCTTCCTGCACTTCTTGCTCTGATAATGGGGCATTGAGAAAGGACTGTTGTTCGGGAGTCACACCTGGGAGCTTCAGATCTCTAAAAAAGGATTCCATTTTGGCCTGCCCCTCCTCACAATCCTCAGACTGA